>NW_028112993.1:117500-126000 GCF_964234715.1 Podarcis melisellensis | reverse complement strand
ATCTTGGATTGTTCTTGCGGTGTTCATTCATCTAAACCCTAACCCTAACCCTAACCCTAACCCTAACCCTAACCCTAACCCTAACCCTAACCCTAACCCTAACCCTATTCTTGGATTGTTCTTGTAGTGTTCATTCATCCTAACCCTAACCCTAACCCTAACCCTAACCCTAACCCTAACGCTAACCCTAACCCTAACCCTAACCCTAACCCTAACCCTAACCCTAACCCTAACCCTAACCCTAATCTTGGATTGTTCTTGCGGTGTTCATTCATCCTAACCCTAACCCTAACCCTAACCCTAACCCTAACCCTAACCCTAACCCTATTCTTGGATTGTTCTTGCGGTGTTCATTCACCCTAACCCTAACCCTAACCCTAACCCTAACCCTAACCCTAACCCTATTCTTGGATTGTTCTTGCGGTGTTCATTCACACTAACCCTAACCCTAACCCTAACCCTAACCCTAACCCTAACCCTAACCCTAACCCTAACCCTAACCCTAACCCTAACCCTAATCTTGGATTGTTCTTGCGGTGTTCATTCATCCTAACCCTAACCCTAACCCTAACCCTAACCCTAACCCTAACCCTAACCCTAACCCTAACCCTAACCCTAACCCTAACCCTAACCCTAACCCTAATCTTGGATTGTTCTTGTAGTGTTCATTCATCCTAACCCTAACCCTAACCCTAACCCTAACCTTAACCCTAACCCTAACCCTAACACTAACACTAACCCTTATCTTGGATTGTTCTTGCGGTGTTCATTCATCCTAACCCTAACCCTAACCCTAACCCTAACCCTAACCCAAAAATTAACCCTAACCCTAACCCTAACCCTAACCCCAACCCTAACCCTAACCCTAACCCTAACCCTAACCCTAACCCTAATCTTGGATTGTTCTTGTGGTGTTCATTCATCCTAACCCTAACCCAAACCCAAACCCTAACCCTAACCCTAACCCTAACCCTAACCCTAACCCTAACCCTAACCCTAACCCTAACCCTAACCCTAACCCTAACCCTAACCCTAACCCTAACCCTATTCTTGGATTGTTCTTGCGGTGTTCATTCATCCTAACCCTAACCCTAACCCTAACCCTAACCCTAACCCTAACCCTAACCCTATTCTTGGATTGTTCTTGCGGTGTTCATTCACCCTAACCCTAACCCTAATCCTAACCCTAACCCTAACCCTCACCCTAACCCTAATCTTGGATTGTTCTTGTGGTGTTCATTCATCCTAACCCTAACCCTAACCCTAACCCTAACCCTAACCCTAACCCTAACCCTAACCCTAATTTTGGATTGTTCTTGTAGTGTTCATTCATCCTAAGCCTAACCCTAACCCTAACCCTAACCCTAACCCTAACCCTAACCCTAACCCTAACCCTAACCCTAACCCTAACCCTAACCCTAACCCTAACCCTAATCTTGGATTGTTCTTGCGGTGTACATTCATCCTAAACCTAACCCTAACCCTAACCCTAACCCTAACCCTAACCCTAACCCTAACCCTAACCCTAACCCTAACCCTAACCCTTATCTTGGATTATTCTTGCGGTGTTCATTCATCCTAACCCTAACCCTAACCCTAACCCTAACCCTAACCCTAACCCCAACCCTAACCCTAACCCTAACCCTAACCCTAACCCTTATCTTGGATTGTTCTTGCGGTGTTCATTCATCCTAACCCTAACCCTAACCCTAACCCTAACCCTAACCTAACCCTAACCCTAACCCTAACCCTAACCCTAACCCTAACCCTATTCTTGGATTGTTCTTGTGGTGTTCATTCATCCTAACCCTAACCCTAACCCTAACCCTAACCCTATTTTTGGATTGTTCTTGCGGTGGTCATTCACCCTAACCCTAACCCTAACCCTTACCCTAACCCTAACCCTAACCCTAACCCTAACCCTAACCCTAACCCTAACCCTAACCCTAATCCTAACCCTAACCCTATCCCTAACCCTATTCTTGGATTTTTCTTGCGGTGTTCATTCACCCTACCCCTAACCCTAACCCTAATCTTGGATTGTTCTTGCGGTGTTCATTCATCCTAACCCTAACCCTAATCCTAACCCTAACCCTAACCCTAATCCTAACCCTAACCCTAATCTTGGATTGTTCTTGCGGTGTTCATTCACCCTAACCCTAACCCTAACCCTAACCCTAACCCTAACCCTAACCCTAACCCTAACCCTAACCCTAACCCTAACCCTAATCTTGGATTGTTCTTGTAGTGTTCATTCATCCTAACCCTCACCCTAACCATAACCCTAATCTTGGATTGTTCTTGCGGTGTTCATTCATCCTAAACCTAACCCTAACCCTAACCCTAACCCTAACCCTAACCCTAACCCTAACCCTAAGCCTAAGCCTAACCCTAACCCTATTCTTGGATTGTTCTTCCGGTGTTCATTCACTCTAACCCTAACCCTAACCCTAACCCTAACCCTAACCCTAACCCTAACCCTAACCCTAACCCTAACCCTAACCCTATTCTTGGATTGTTCTTGCGGTGTTCATTCACCCTAACCCTTACCCTAACCCTAACCCTAACCCTAACCCTAACCCTAACCCTAACCCTAACCCTAACTCTAACCCTAACCCTAACCCTAACCCTTATCTTGGATTGTTCTTGTAGTGTTTATTCATCCTAACCCTAACCCTAACCCTAACCCTAATCTTGGATGGTTCTTGCGGTGTTCATTCATCCTAACCCTAACCCTAACCCTAACCCTAACCCTTACCCTAACCCTAACCCTAACCCTAACCCTAACCCTAACCCTAACCCTAACCCTAACCCTATTCTTGGATTGTTCTTGCGGTGTTCATTCACCCTAACCCTAACCCTAAACCTAACCCTAACCCTAATCCTAACCCTAACCCTAACCCTATTCTTGGATTGTTCTTGCGGTGTTCATTCACCCTAACCCTAACCCTAACCCTAACCCTAACCCTAACCCTAACCCTAACCCTAATCTTGGATTGTTCTTGTGGTGTTCATTCATCCTAACCCTAACCCTAACCCTAACCCTAACCCTAACCCTAACCCTTACCCTAATCTTGGATTGTTCCTGCGGTGTTCATTCACCCTAACCCTAACCCTAACCCTAACCCTAACCCTAACCCTAACCCTAACCTTGGATTGTTCTTGTAGTGTTCATTCACCCTAACCCTAACCCTAACCCTAACCCTAACCCTAACCCTAACCCTAATCTTGGATTGTTCTTGCGGTGTTCATTCATCCTAAACCTAACCCTAACCCTAACCCTAACCCTAACCCTAACCCTAACCCTAACCCTAACCCTAACCCTAACCCTAACCCTAACCCTATTCTTGGATTGTTCTTGTAGTGTTCATTCATCCTAACCCTAACCCTAACCCTAACCCTAACCCTAACCCTAATCTTGGATTGTTCTTGCGGTGTTCATTCATCCTAACCCTAACCCTAACCCTAACCCTAACCCTAACCCTAACCCTAACCCTAACCCTAACCCTATTCTTGGATTGTTCTTGCGGTGTTCATTCACCCTAACCCTAACCCTAACCCTAACCCTAACCCTAACCCTAACCCTAACCCTAACCCTAACCCTAATCTTGGATTGTTCTTGCGGTGTTCATTCACCCTAACCCTAACCCTAACCCTAACCCTAACCCTAACCCTAACCCTAACCCTAACCCTAATCTTGGATTGTTCTTGTAGTGTTCATTCATCCTAACCCTAACCCTAACCCTAACCCTAACCCTAACCCTAATCTTGGATTGTTCTTGCGGTGTTCATTCATCCTAAACCTAACCCTAACCCTAACCCTAACCCTAACCCTAACCCTAACCCTAACCCTAACCCTAACCCTAACCCTAACCCTAACCCTAACCCTAACCCTAACCCTATTCTTGGATTGTTCTTGCGGTGTTCATTCACCCTAACCCTAACCCTAACCCTTACCCTAACACTAACCCTAATCCTAACCCTAACCCTAACCCTAACCCTAACCCTAACCCTAACCCTAACCCTAATCTTGGATTGTTCTTGTAGTGTTCATTCATCCTAACCCTAACCCTAACCCTAACCCTAACCCTAACCCTAATCTTGGATTGTTCTTGCGGTGTTCATTCATCCTAAACCTAACCCTAACCCTAACCCTAACCCTAACCCTAACCCTAACCCTAACCCTAACCCTAACCCTAACCCTAACCCTAACCCTATTCTTGGATTGTTCTTGCGGTGTTCATTCACCCTAACCCTAACCCTAACCCTTACCCTAACCCTAACCCTAATCCTAATCCTAACCCTAACCCTAACCCTAACCCTAACCCTAACCCTAACCCTAACCCTAACCCTAACCCTAACCCTAACCCTATTCTTGGATTGTTCTTGCGGTGTTCATTCACCCTAACCCTAACCCTAACCCTTACCCTAACCCTAACCCTAACCCTAATCCTAACCCTAACCCTAACCCTAACCCTAACCCTAACCCTAACCCTAACCCTAACCCTAACCCTAACCCTATTCTTGGATTGTTCTTGCGGTGTTCATTCACCCTAACCCTAACCCTAACCCTAACCCTAACCCTAACCCTAACCCTAACCCTAACCCTAATCTTGGATTGTTCTTGCGGTGTTCATTCACCCTAACCCTAACCCTAACCCTAACCCTAACCCTAACCCTAACCCTAATCTTGGACGGTTCTTGCGGTGTTCATTCATCCTAACCCTAACCCTAACCCTAACCCTAACCCTTACCCTTACCCTAACCCTAACCCTAACCCTAACCCTAACCCTAACCCTAACCCTAACCCTAACCCTAACCCTATTCTTGGATTGTTCTTGCGGTGTTCATTCACCCTAACCCTAACCCTAAACCTAACCCTAACCCTAATCCTAACCCTAACCCTAACCCTATTCTTGGATTGTTCTTGCGGTGTTCATTCACCCTAACCCTAACCCTAACCCTAACCCTAACCCTAACCCTAACCCTAATCTTGGATTGTTCTTGTGGTGTTCATTCATCCTAACCCTAACCCTAACCCTAACCCTAACCCTAACCCTAACCCTTACCCTAATCTTGGATTGTTCCTGCGGTGTTCATTCACCCTAACCCTAACCCTAACCCTAACCCTAACCCTAACCCTAACCCTAACCCTAACCTTGGATTGTTCTTGTAGTGTTCATTCATCCTAACCCTAACCCTAACGCTAACCCTAACCCTAACCCTAACCCTAACCCTAACCCTAACCCTAACCCTAACCCTAATCTTGGATTGTTCTTGCGGTGTTCATTCATCCTAACCCTAACCCTAACCCTAACCCTAACCCTAACCCTAACCCTAACCCTAACCCTAACCCTAACCCTATTCTTGGATTGTTCTTGTAGTGTTCATTCATCCTAACCCTAACCCTAACCCTAACCCTAACCCTAACCCTAATCTTGGATTGTTCTTGCGGTGTTCATTCATCCTAACCCTAACCCTAACCCTAACCCTAACCCTAACCCTAACCCTAACCCTAACCCTAACCCTAACCCTAACCCTAACCCTATTCTTGGATTTTTCTTGCGGTGTTCCTTCACCCTAACCCTAACCCTAACCCTAACCCTAACCCTAACCCTAACCCTAACCCTAACCCTATTCTTGGATTGTTCTTGCGGTGTTCATTCACCCTAACCCTAACCCTAACCCTAACCCTAACCCTAACCCTAACCCTAATCTTGGATTGTTCTTGCGGTGTTCATTCACCCTAACCCTAACCCTAACCCTAACATTAACCCTAACCCTAACCCTAACCCTAACCCTAACCCTAATCTTGGATTGTTCTTGTAGTGTTCATTCATCCTAACCCTAACCCTAACCCTAATCCTAACCCTAACCCTAACCCTAACCCTAACCCTAACCCTAACCCTAACCCTAACCCTAACCCTAACCCTAATCTTGGATTGTTCTTGCGGTGTTCATTCATCCTAAACCTAACCCTAACCCTAACCCTAACCCTAACCCTAACCCTAACCCTAACCCTAACCCTAACCCTAACCCTAACCCTAACCCTATTCTTGGATTGTTCTTGCGGTGTTCATTCACCCTAACCCTAACCCTAACCCTTACCCTAACCCTAACCCTAACCCTAATCCTAATCCTAACCCTAACCCTAACCCTAACCCTAACCCTAACCCTAACCCTAACCCTAACCCTATTCTTGGATTGTTCTTGCGGTGTTCATTCACCCTAACCCTAACCCTAACCCTTACCCTAACCCTAACCCTAACCCTAACCCTAACCCTAACCCTAACCCTAACCCTAACCCTAACCCTAACCCTAACCCTAACCCTAACCCTAACCCTAACCCTAACCCTATTCTTGGATTGTTCTTGCGGTGTTCATTCACCCTAACCCTAACCCTAACCCTAACCCTAACCCTAACCCTAACCCTAACCCTAACCCTAACCCTAATCTTGGATTGTTCTTGCGGTTTTCATTCACCCTAACCCTAACCCTAACCCTAACCCTAACCCTAATCTTGGATTGTTCTTGTAGTGTTCATTCATCCTAACCCTAACCCTAACCCTAACCCTAATCTTGGATTGTTCTTGCGGTGTTCATTCACCCTAACCCTAACCCTAACCCTAACCCTAACCCTAACCCTAACCCTAACCCTTTTCTTGGATTGTTCTTGCGGTGTTCATTCACCCTAACCCTTACCCTAACCCTAACCCTAACCCTAACCCTAACCCTAACCCTAACCCTAACCCTAACTCTAACCCTAACCCTAACTCTAACCCTAGCCCTAACCCTAACCCTAACCCTAACCCTAACCCTTATCTTGGATTGTTCTTGTAGTGATCATTCATCCTAACCCTAACCCTAACCCTAACCCTAACCCTAACCTTGGATTGTTCTTGTAGTGTTCATTCATCCTAACCCTAACCCTAACGCTAACCCTAACCCTAACCCTAACCCTAACCCTAACCCTAACCCTAACCCTAACCCTAACCCTAACCCTAACCCTAACCCTAACCCTAATCTTGGATTGTTCTTGCGGTGTTCATTCATCCTAACCCTAACCCTAACCCTAACCCTAACCCTAACCCTAACCCTAACCCTAACCCTAACCCTAACCCTATTCTTGGATTGTTCTTGTAGTGTTCATTCATCCTAACCCTAACCCTAACCCTAACCCTAACCCTAACCCTAATCTTGGATTGTTCTTGCGGTGTTCATTCATCCTAACCCTAACCCTAACCCTAACCCTAACCCTAACCCTAACCCTAACCCTAACCCTAACCCTAACCCTATTCTTGGATTTTTCTTGCGGTGTTCCTTCACCCTAACCCTAACCCTAACCCTAACCCTAACCCTAACCCTAACCCTAACCCTATTCTTGGATTGTTCTTGCGGTGTTCATTCACCCTAACCCTAACCCTAACCCTAACCCTAACCCTAACCCTAACCCTAATCTTGGATTGTTCTTGCGGTGTTCATTCACCCTAACCCTAACCCTAACATTAACCCTAACCCTAACCCTAACCCTAACCCTAACCCTAACCCTAACCCTAACCCTAACCCTAATCTTGGATTGTTCTTGTAGTGTTCATTCATCCTAACCCTAACCCTAACCCTAACCCTAACCCTAACCCTAACCCTAACCCTAACCCTAACCCTAACCCTAATCTTGGATTGTTCTTGCGGTGTTCATTCATCCTAAACCTAACCCTAACCCTAACCCTAACCCTAACCCTAACCCTAACCCTAACCCTAACCCTAACCCTAACCCTAACCCTATTCTTGGATTGTTCTTGCGGTGTTCATTCACCCTAACCCTAACCCTAACCCTTACCCTAACCCTAACCCTAACCCTAATCCTAATCCTAACCCTAACCCTAACCCTAACCCTAACCCTAACCCTAACCCTAACCCTAACCCTAACCCTATTCTTGGATTGTTCTTGCGGTGTTCATTCACCCTAACCCTAACCCTAACCCTTACCCTAACCCTAACCCTAACCCTAACCCTAACCCTAACCCTAACCCTAACCCTAACCCTATTCTTGGATTGTTCTTGCGGTGTTCATTCACCCTAACCCTAACCCTAACCCTAACCCTAACCCTAACCCTAACCCTAACCCTAACCCTAACCCTAATCTTGGATTGTTCTTGCGGTTTTCATTCACCCTAACCCTAACCCTAACCCTAACCCTAACCCTAATCTTGGATTGTTCTTGTAGTGTTCATTCATCCTAACCCTAACCCTAACCCTAACCCTAATCTTGGATTGTTCTTGCGGTGTTCATTCACCCTAACCCTAACCCTAACCCTAACCCTAACCCTAACCCTAACCCTTTTCTTGGATTGTTCTTGCGGTGTTCATTCACCCTAACCCTTACCCTAACCCTAACCCTAACCCTAACCCTAACCCTAACCCTAACTCTAACCCTAACCCTAACTCTAACCCTAGCCCTAACCCTAACCCTAACCCTAACCCTAACCCTAACCCTTATCTT
>NW_028112993.1:97500-102500 GCF_964234715.1 Podarcis melisellensis | reverse complement strand
CTTATCTTGGATTGTTCTTGTAGTGTTCATTCATCCTAACCCTAACCCTAATCTTGGATTGTTCTTGAGGTGTTCATTCATCCTAACCCTAACCCTAACCCTAACCCTAACCCTAACCCTAACCCTAACCCTAACCCTAACCCTAACCCTAACCCTAACACTAACACTAACACTAACACTAACACTAACCCTTATCTTGGATTGTTCTTGCGGTGTTCATTCATCCTAACCCTAACCCTAACCCTAACCCTAACCCTAACCCTAACCCTAACCCTAACCCTAACCCCTAACCCTAACCCTAACCCTAACCCTAACCCTAACCCTAACCTAACCCTAACCCTAACCCTAACCCTAACCCTAACCCTAACCCTAACCCTAACCCTAACCCTAACCCTAACACTAACACTAACCCTTATCTTGGATTGTTCTTGCGGTGTTCATTCATCCTAACCCTAACACTAACTCTAACCCTAACCCTAACCCTAACCCTAACCCTAACCCTAACCCTAACCCTAACCCTAACCCTATTCTTGGATTGTTCTTGCGGTGTTCATTCACCCTAACCCTAACCCTAACCCTAACCCTAACACTAACACTAACCCTTATCTTGGATTGTTCTTGCGGTGTTCATTCATCCTAACCCTAACCCTAACCCTAACCCTAACCCTAACCCTATTCTTGGATTGTTCTTGCGGTGTTCATTCACCCTAACCCTAACCCTAACCCTAACCCTAACCCTAACCCTAACCCTAACCCTAACCCTAACCCTATTCTTGGATTGTTCTTGCGGAGTTCATTCACCCTAACCCTAACCCTAACCCTAACCCTAACCCTAACCCTAACCCTAACCCTAACCCTAACCCTAATCTTGGATTGTTCTTGTGGTGTTCATTCATCCTAACCCTAACCCTAACCCTAACCCTAACCCTAACCCTAACCCTAACCCTAACCCTAACCCTAACCCTAATCTTGGATTGTTCTTGCGGTGTTCATTCATCCTAACCCTAACCCTAACCCTAATCCTAACCCTAACCCTAACCCTATTCTTGGATTGTTCTTGCGGTGTTCATTCACCCTAACCCTAACCCTAACCCTTACCCTAACCCTAACCCTAACCCTAACCTTAACCCTAATCCTAACCCTAACCCTAACCCTAACCCTAACCCTAACCCTAACCCTAACCCTAACCCTAACCCTATTCTTGGATTGTTCTTGCGGTGTTCATTCACCCTAACCCTAACCCTAACCCTTACCCTAACCCTAACCCTAACCCTAACCCTAATCCTAATCCTAACCCTAACCCTAACCCTAACCCTAACCCTAACCCTAACCCTAACCCTAATCTTGGATTGTTCTTGTGGTGTTCATTCATCCTAACCCTAACCCTAACCCTAATCCTAACCCTAACCCTAACCCTAATCTTGGATTGTTCTTGCGGTGTTCATTCACCCTAACACTAACCCTAACCCTAACCCTAACCCTAACCCTAACCCTAACCCTAATCTTGGATTGTTCTTGTAGTGTTCATTCATCCTAACCCTAACCCTAACCCTAACCCTAATCTTGGATTGTTCTTGCGGTGTTCATTCATCCTAAACCTAACCCTAACCCTAACCCTAACTTTAACCCTAACCCTAACCCTAACCCTATTCTTGGATTGTTCTTCCGGTGTTCATTCACTATAACCCTAACCCTAACCCTAACCCTAACCCTAACCCTAACCCTAACCCTAACCCTAACCCTATTCTTGGATTGTTCTTGGGGTGTTCATTCACCCTAACCCTAACCCTAACCCTAACCCTAACCCTAACCCTAACTCTAACCCTAACCCTAACCCTAACCCTAACCCTAACCCTTATCTTGGATTGTTCTTGTAGTGTTCATTCATCCTAACCCTAACCCTAACCCTAATCTTGGATTGTTCTTGAGGTGTTCATTCATCCTAACCCTAACCCTAACCCTAACCCTAACCCTAACCCTAACCCTAACCCTAACCCTAACACTAACACTAACACTAACACTAACCCTTATCTTGGATTGTTCTTGCGGTGTTCATTCATCCTAACCCTAACCCTAACCATAACCCTAACCCTAACCCTAACCCTAGCCCTAACCCTAACGCTAACGCTAACCCTAACCCTAACCCTAACCCTAACCCTAACCCTAACCCTAATCTTGGATTGTTCTTGCGGTGTTCATTCACCCTAACCCTAACCCTAACCCTAACCCTAACCCTAACCCTAACCCTAACCCTAACCCTAACCCTATTCTTGGATTGTTCTTGCGGTATTCATTCACCCTAACCCTAACCCTAACCCTAACCCTAACCCTAACCCTAACCCTAAACTTGGATTGTTCTTGTGGTGTTCATTCATCCTAACCCTAACCCTAAACCTAACCCTAACCCTAACCCTAACCCTAACCCTAACCCTAATCTTGGATTGTTCTTGTAGTGTTCATTCATCCTAACCCTAACCCTAACCCTAATCCTAATCCTAACCCTAACCCTAACCCTAATCTTGGATTGTTCTTGCGGTGTTCATTCACCCTAACCCTAACCCTAACCCTAACCCTAACCCTAACCCTAACCCTAACCCTAACCCTAATCTTGGATTGTTCTTGTAGTGTTCATTCATCCTAACCCTAACCCTAACCCTAACCCTAACCCTAATCTTGGATTGTTCTTGCGGTGTTCATTCATCCTAAACCTAACCCTAACCCTAACCCTAACCCTAACCCTAACCCTAACCCTAACCCTAACCCTAACCCTAACCCTAACCCTAACCCTATTCTTGGATTGTTCTTCCGGTGTTCATTCACTATAACCCTAACCCTAACCCTAACCCTAACCCTAACCCTAACCCTAACCCTAACCCTAACCCTATTCTTGGATTGTTCTTGGGGTGTTCATTCACCCTAACCCTAACCCTAACCCTAACCCTAACCCTAACCCTAACCCTAACCCTAACTCTAACCCTAACCCTAACCCTAACCCTAACCCTTTTCTTGGATTGTTCTTGTAGTGTTCATTCATCCTAACCCTAACCCTAACCCTAATCTTGGATTGTTCTTGAGGTGTTCATTCATCCTAAACCTAACCCTAACCCTAACCCTAACCCTAACCCTAACCCTAACCCTAACCCTAACACTAACACTAACACTAACACTAACACTAACCCTTATCTTGGATTGTTCTTGCGGTGTTCAATCATCCTAACCCTAACCCTAACCCTAACCCTAACCCTAACCCTAACCCTAACCCTAATCTTGGATTGTTCTTGCGGTGTTCATTCACCCTAACCCTAACCCTAACCCTAACCCTAACCCTATTCTTGGATTGTTCTTGCGGTGTTCATTCACCCTAACCCTAACCCTAACCCTAACCCTAACCCTAACCCAAAACTTGGATTGTTCTTGTGGTGTTCATTCATCCTAACCCTAACCCTAACCCTAACCCTAACCCTAACCCTAACCCTAACCCTAACCCTAACCCTAACCCTAACCCTAATCTTGGATTGTTCTTGCGGTGTTCATTCATCCTAACCCTAACCCTAACCCTAACCCTAACCCTAACCCTAACCCTATTCTTGGATTGTTCTTGCGGTGTTCATTCACCCTAACCCTAACCCTAACCCTTACCCTAACCCTAACCCTAACCCTAACCTTAACCCTAATCCTAACCCTAACCCTAACCCTAACCCTAACCCTAACCCTAACCCTAACCCTAACCCTAACCCTAAGCCTAACCCTAACCCTTACCCTAACCCTAACCCTATTCTTGGATTGTTCTTGCGGTGTTCATTCACCCTAACCCTAACCCTAACCCTTACCCTAACCCTAACCCTAACCCTAACCCTAACCCTAATCCTAATCCTAACCCTAACCCTAACCCTAACCCTAACCCTAACCCTAACCCTAACCCTATTCTTGGATTGTTCTTGCGGTGTTCATTCACCCTAACCCTAACCCTAACCCTAACCCTAACCCTAACCCTAACCCTAACCCTAACCCTAATCTTGGATTGTTCTTGTGGTGTTCATTCATCCTAACCCTAACCCTAACCCTAACCCTAACCCTAACCCTAACCCTAATCTTGGATTGTTCTTGCGGTGTTCATTCACCCTAACCCTAACCCTAACTTTAACCCTAACCCTAACCCTAACCCTATTCTTGGATTGTTCTTCCGGTGTTCATTCACTATAACCCTAACCCTAACCCTAACCCTAACCCTAACCCTAACCCTAACCCTATTCTTGGATTGTTCTTGGGGTGTTCATTCACCCTAACCCTAACCCTAACCCTAACCCTAACCCTAACCCTAACCCTAACCCTAACCCTAACCCTAACCCTAACTCTAACCCTAACCCTAACCCTAACCCTAACCCTTATCTTGGATTGTTCTTGTAGTGTTCATTCATCCTAACCCTAACCCTAACCCTAATCTTGGATTGTTCTTGAGGTGTTCATTCATCCTAACCCTAACCCTAACCCTAACCCTAACCCTAACCCTAACCCTAACCCTAAACCTAACCCTAACCCTAACCCTAACCCTAACCCTAACCCTAACACTAACACTAACACTAACACTAACCCTTATCTTGGATTGTTCTTGCGGTGTTCATTCATCCTAATCCTAACCCTAACCCTAACCCTAACCCTAACCCTAACCCTAACCCTAACCCTAACCCCTAACCCTAACCCTAACCCTAACCCTAACCCTAACCCTAACCTAACCCTAACCCTAACCCTAACCCTAACCCTAACCCTAACCCTAACACTAACACTAACACTAACCCTTATCTTGGATTGTTCTTGCGGTGTTCATTCATCCTAACCCTAACCCTAACCCTAACCCTAACCCTAACCCTAACCCTAACCCTAACCCTAACCCTAACCCTAACCCTAACCCTAACCCTAACCCTATTCTTGGATTGTTCCTGCGGTGTTCATTCACCCTAACCCTAACCCTAACCCTAACCCTAACACTAACACTAACCCTT
>NW_028112993.1:92500-95000 GCF_964234715.1 Podarcis melisellensis | reverse complement strand
TGGATTGTTCTTGTAGTGTTCATTCATCCTAACCCTAACCCTAACCCTAACCCTAACCCTAATCTTGGATTGTTCTTGCGGTGTTCATTCATCCTAAACCTAACCCTAACCCTAACCCTAACTTTAACCCTAACCCTAACCCTAACCCTAACCCTATTCTTGGATTGTTCTTCCGGTGTTCATTCACTATAACCCTAACCCTAACCCTAACCCTAACCCTAACCCTAACCCTAACCCTAACCCTAACCCTAACCCTAACCCTAACCCTATTCTTGGATTGTTCTTGGGGTGTTAATTCACCCTAACCCTAACCCTAACCCTAACCCTAACCCTAACCCTAACCCTAACCCTAACCCTAACCCTAACCCTAACCCTAACCCTAACCCTAACCCTAACCCTAACCCTAACCCTAACCCTTATCTTGGATTGTTCTTGTAGTGTTCATTCATCCTAACCCTAACCCTAACCCTAATCTTGGATTGTTCTTGAGGTGTTCATTCATCCTAAACCTAACCCTAACCCTAACCCTAACCCTAACCCTAACCCTAACCCTAACCCTAACCCTAACCCTAACACTAACACTAACACTAACACTAACACTAACACTAACCCTTATCTTGGATTGTTCTTGCGGTGTTCATTCATCCTAACCCTAACCCTAACCCTAACCCTAACCCTAACCCTAACCCTAGCCCTAACCCTAACCCTAACCCTAACCCTAACCCTAACCCTAACCCTAACCCTAACCCTAACCCTAATCTTGGATTGTTCTTGCGGTGTTCATTCACCCTAACCCTAACCCTAACCCTAACCCTAACCCTAACCCTATTCTTGGATTGTTCTTGCGGTATTCATTCACCCTAACCCTAACCCTAACCCTAACCCTAACCCTAAACTTGGATTGTTCTTGTGGTGTTCATTCATCCTAACCCTAACCCTAACCCTAACCCTAACCCTAACCCTAACCCTAACCCTAACCCTAACCCTAACCCTAATCTTGGATTGTTCTTGTAGTGTTCATTCATCCTAACCCTAACCCTAACCCTAATCTTGGATTGTTCTTGCGGTGTTCATTCATCCTAAACCTAACCCTAACCCTAACCCTAACCCTAACCCTAACCCTAACCCTAACCCTAACCCTAACCCTAACCCTAACCCTAACCCTAACCCTAACCCTATTCTTGGATTGTTCTTGCGGTGTTCATTCACCCTAACCCTAACCCTAACCCTAACCCTAACCCTAATCTTGGATTGTTCTTGTGGTGTTCATTCATCCTAACCCTAACCCTAACCCTAACCCTAACCCTAACCCTAACCCTAACCCTAACCCTAACCCTAACCCTAACCCTAACCCTAACCCTAATCTTGGATTGTTCTTGCGGTGTTCATTCATCCTAACCCTAACCCTAATCCTAACCCTAACCCTAACCCTATTCTTGGATTGTTCTTGCGGTGTTCATTCACCCTAACCCTAACCCTAACCCTTACCCTAACCCTAACCCTAACCCTAACCTTAACCCTAATCCTAACCCTAACCCTAACCCTAACCCTAAGCCTAACCCTAACCCTAACCCTAACCCTATTCTTGGATTGTTCTTGCGGTGTTCATTCACCCTAACGCTAACCCTAACCCTTACCCTAACCCTAACCCTAACCCTAACCCTAACCCTAACCCTAATCCTAACCCTAACCCTAACCCTAACCCTAACCCTAACCCTAACCCTAACCCTAACCCTATTCTTGGATTGTTCTTGCGGTGTTCATTCACCCTAACCCTAACCCTAACCCTAACCCTAACCCTAACCCTAATCTTGGATTGTTCTTGTGGTGTTCATTCATCCTAACCCTAACCCTAACCCTAATCCTAATCCTAACCCTAACCCTAACCCTAATCTTGGATTGTTCTTGCGGTGTTCATTCACCCTAACCCTAACCCTAACCCTAACCCTAACCCTAACCCTAACCCTAACCCTAATCTTGGATTGTTCTTGTAGTGTTCATTCATCCTAACCCTAACCCTAACCCTAACCCTAATCTTGGATTGTTCTTGCGGTGTTCATTCATCCTAAACCTAACCCTAACCCTAACCCTAACCCTAACCCTAACCCTAACCCTATTCTTGGATTGTTCTTCCGGTGTTCATTCACTATAACCCTAACCCTAACCCTAACCCTAACCCTAACCCTAACCCTAACCCTAACCCTAACCCTAACCCTAACCCTATTCTTGGATTGTTCTTGGGGTGTTCATTCACCCTAACCCTAACCCTAACCCTAACCCTAACCCTAACCCTAACCCTAACCCTAACCCTAACTCTAACCCTAACCCTAACCCTAACCCTAACCCTAACCCTAACCCTTATCTTGGATTGTTCTTGTAGTGTTCATTCATCCTAACCCTAACCCTAACCCTAATCTTGGATTGTTCTTGAGGTGTTCATTCATCCTAAACCTAACCCTAACCCTAACCCTAACCCTAACCCTAACCCTAACCCTAACCC
>NW_028112994.1:10000-127000 GCF_964234715.1 Podarcis melisellensis | reverse complement strand
CTTCACTTTGCTATTTGTGGGCTTATTCGTCCTCTTTCCATTGTGATGGAACCAAAACACCTAAGCTTGATTTTGGTTGATAAGAAACATTTCACTCTGCGATTTTTGGGTGAATGTCCATTCTAACCACAAAAACACCAATTTTGAAATAAGCCCAATCAAAGCTTATTTGTCGTCTTTCTACGCATATGAAAGTGAAAAGACGGTGTTGTGTTAATTTGGTATCATTCCACACACTTTGCGAATTCGGGGTCAATGTGCATTAAGACCGAAGAACACAACATGAAATAAGTAAAATCCAAGATTCTTCTTTCTATGTAGCTGGAACCGAAAACAACCTGTTTTGTTTTGTTTAGGCTTGTTAAACTTCGCTTTGCTATTTGTGGGTGAATGAACACCGAAAGAACAATCCAAGCTTATTCGTCTTTCTATTGTAATGGAACCAAAACACCTAAGCTTGATTTTGGCTGATAAGAAACATTTCACTCTGCGATTTTTGGGCGAATGTGCATTCTAACCACAAAAACACCAATTTTGAAAGAAGCCCAATCAAAGCTTATTCGTCGTTTTTCTAGGCATATGAAAGCGAAAAGACGGTGTGATTTTGGTATTATTACACACACTTTGCGAATTCGGTGTCTATGTGCATTAAGACCGAAGAACACGACATGAAATAAGTAAAATCCAAGATTCTTCTTTCTATGTAGCTGGAACCGAAAACAACCTGTTTTGTTTTGTTTAGGCTTGTTAAGCTTCGCTTTGCTATTTGTGGGTGAATGAACACCGAAAGAACAATCCAAGCTTCTTAATCCTCTTTCTATTGTGATGGAACCAAAACACCTAAGCTTGATTTTGGCTGATAAGAAACATTTCACTCTGCAATTTTTGGGTGAATGTGCATTCTAACCACAAAAACACCAATTTTGAAAGAAGCCCAATCAAAGCTTATTCGTCGTCTTTCTACGCATATGAAAGCGAAAAGACGGTGTGGTGTTATTTTGGTATCATTACACACACTTTGCGAATTCGGTGTCTATGTGCATTAACACCGAAGAACACGACATGAAATAAGTAAAATCCAAGATTCTTCTTTCTATGTAGCTGGAACCTAAAACAACCTGTTTTGTTTTGTTTAGGCTTGTTAAACTTCGCTTTGCTATTTGTGGGTGAATGAACACCAAAACAACAATCCAAGCTTGTTAGTCCTCTTTCTATTGTGATGGAACCAAAAGACCTAAGCTTGATTTTGGCTGATAAGAAACATTTCACTCTGCGATTTTGAGGTGAATGTGCATTTTAACCACAAAGACACCCATTTTGAAAGAAGCCCAATCAAAGCTTATTCGTCGTCCTTTACGCATATGAAAGCGAAAAGACGGTGTGGTGTTATTTTGGTATCATTACACACACTTTGCGAATTCGGTGTCAAAGTGCATTAACACCGAAGAACACGACATGAAATAAGCAAATCCAAGATTCTTCTTTCTATGTAGCTGGAACCGAAAACAACCTGTTTTGTTTTGTTTAGGCTTGTTAAACTTCGCTTTGCTATTTGTGCGTGAATGAACACCGAAAGAACAATCCAAGCTTATTCGTCCTCTTTCTATTGTGATGGAACCAAAACACCTAAGCTTCATTTTGGTTGATAAGAAACATTTCCCTCTGCGATTTTTGGGTGAATGTGCATTCTAACCACAAAAACACCAAATTTGAAATAAGCCCAATCAAAGCTTATTCGTCCTCTTTCTACGCATATGAAAGTGAAAAGACGGTGTGGTGTTATTTTGGTATCATTACACAATCTTTGCGATTTCTGGATCAATGTGCATTAACACCGAAGAACAGGACATGAAATAAGCAAAATCCAACATTCTTCTTTCTATGTAGCTGGAACCCAAAACAACCTTTTTTGTTGTGTTTAGGCATGTTAAACTTCACTTTGCTATTTGTGGGCTTATTCGTCCTCTTTCTATTGTGATGGAACCAAAACACCTAAGCTTGATTTTGGTTGATAAGAAACATTTCACTCTGCGATTTTTGGGTGAATGTGCATTCTAACCACAAAAACACCAATTTTGAAATAAGCCCAATCAAAGCTTATTTGTCGTCTTTCTACGCATATGAAAGTGAAAAGACGGTGTTGTGTTAATTTGGTATCATTCCACACACTTTGCGAATTCGGGGTCAATGTGCATTAACACCGAAGAACACAACATGAAATAAGTAAAATCCAAGATTCTTCTTTCTATGTAGCTGGAACCGAAAACAACCTGTTTTGTTTTGTTTAGGCTTGTTAAACTTCGCTTTGCTATTTGTGGGTGAATGAACACCGAAAGAACAATCCAAGCTTATTCGTCTTTCTATTGTGATGGAACCAAAACACCTAAGCTTGATTTTGGTTGATAAGAAACATTTCACTCTGCGATTTTTGGGCGAATGTGCATTCTAACCACAAAAACACCAATTTTGAAAGAAGCCCAATCAAAGCTTATTCGTCGTTTTTCTAGGCATATGAAAGCGAAAAGACGGTGTGGTGTTATTTTGGTATTATTACACACACTTTGCGAATTCGGTGTCTATGTGCATTAACACCGAAGAACACGACATGAAATAAGTAAAATCCAAGATTCTTCTTTCTATGTAGCTGGAACCGAAAACAACCTGTTTTGTTGTGTTTAGGCATGTTAAACTTCACTTTGCTATTTGTGGGTGAATGAACACCGAAAGAACAATCCAAGCTTATTCGTCGTCTTTCTATTGTGATGGAAAAAAAACACCTAAGCTTGATTTTGGTTGATAAGAAACATTTCCCTCTGCGATTTTTGGGTGAATGTGCATTCTAACCACAAAAACACCAAATTTGAAATAAGCCCAATCAAAGGTTATTCCTCCTCTGTCTACGCATATGAAAGTGAAAAGACGGTGTGGTGTTATTTTGGTATCATTACACAATCTTTGCGATTTCTGGATCAATGTTCATTAACACCGAAGAACACGACATGAAATAAGCAAAATCCAACATTCTTCTTTCTATGTAGCTGGAACCCAAAACAACCTATTTTGTTGTGTTTAGGCATGTTAAACTTCACTTTGCTATCTGTGGGCTTATTCGTCCTCTTTCTATTGTGATGGAACCAAAACACCTAAGCTTGATTTTGGTTGATAATAAACATTTCACTCTGCGATTTTTGGGTGAATGTGCATTCTAACCACAAAAACACCAAATTTGAAATAAGCCCAATCAAAGCTTATTCGTCGTCTTTCTACGCATATGAAAGTGAAAAGACGGTGTTGTGTTAATTTGGTATCATTCCACACACTTTGCGAATTCGAGGTCAATGTGCATTAACACCGAAGAACACAACATGAAATAAGTAAAATCCAAGATTCTTCTTTCTATGTAGCTGGAACCGAAAACAACCTGTTTTGTTTTGTTTAGGCTTGTTAAACTTCGCTTTGCTATTTGTGGGTGAATGAACACCGTAAGAACAATCCAAGCTTGTTAGTCCTCTTTCTATTGTGATGGAACCAAAAGACCTAAGCTTGATTTTGGCTGTTAAGAAACATTTCACTCTGCGATTTTTGGGTGATTGTGCATTCTAACAACAAAAACACCAAATTTGAAAGAAGCCCAATCAAAGCTTATTCATCATCTTTCTACGCATATGGAAGTGAAAAGACGGTGTTGTGTTAATTTGGTATCATTCCACACACTTTGCGAATTCGGGGTCAATGTGCATTAACACCGAAGAACACAACATGAAATAAGTAAAATCCAAGATTCTTCTTTCTATGTAGCTGGAACCGAAAACAACCTGTTTTGTTTTGTTTAGGCTTGTTAAACTTCGCTTTGCTATTTGTGGGTGAATGAACACCGAAAGAACAATCCAAGCTTATTCTTCTTTCTATTGTGATGGAACCAAAACACCTAAGCTTGATTTTGGTTGATAAGAAACATTTCACTCTGCGATTTTTGGGCGAATGTGCATTCTAACCACAAAAACACCAAATTTGAAATAAGCCCAATCAAAGCTTATTCGTCGTCATTCTACGCATATGAAAGCGAAAAGACGGTGTGGTGTTATTTTGGTATCATTACACACACTTTGAGAATTCGGTGTCAAAGTGCATTAACACCGAAGAACACGACATGAAATAAGCAAAATCCAACATTCTTCTTTCTATGTAGCTGGAACCCAAAACAACCTTTTTTGTTGTGTTTAGGCATGTTAAACTTCACTTTGCTATTTGTGGGCTTATTCGTCCTCTTTCTATTGTGATGGAACCAAAACACCTAAGCTTGATTTTGGTTGATAAGAAACATTTCACTCTGCGATTTTTGGGTGAATGTGCATTCTAACCACAAAAACACCAATTTTGAAATAAGCCCAATCAAAGCTTATTTGTCGTCTTTCTACGCATATGAAAGTGAAAAGACGGTGTTGTGTTAATTTGGTATCATTCCACACACTTTGCGAATTCGGGGTCAATGTGCATTAACACCGAAGAACACAACATGAAATAAGTAAAATCCAAGATTCTTCTTTCTATGTAGCTGGAACCGAAAACAACCTGTTTTGTTTTGTTTAGGCTTGTTAAACTTCGCTTTGCTATTTGTGGGTGAATGAACACCGAAAGAACAATCCAAGCTTATTCGTCTTTCTATTGTAATGGAACCAAAACACCTAAGCTTGATTTTGGCTGATAAGAAACATTTCACTCTGCGATTTTTGGGCGAATGTGCATTCTAACCACAAAAACACCAATTTTGAAAGAAGCCCAATCAAAGCTTATTCGTCGTTTTTCTAGGCATATGAAAGCGAAAAGACGGTGTGATTTTGGTATTATTACACACACTTTGCGAATTCGGTGTCTATGTGCATTAAGACCGAAGAACACGACATGAAATAAGTAAAATCCAAGATTCTTCTTTCTATGTAGCTGGAACCGAAAACAACCTGTTTTGTTTTGTTTAGGCTTGTTAAGCTTCGCTTTGCTATTTGTGGGTGAATGAACACCGAAAGAACAATCCAAGCTTCTTAATCCTCTTTCTATTGTGATGGAACCAAAACACCTAAGCTTGATTTTGGCTGATAAGAAACATTTCACTCTGCAATTTTTGGGTGAATGTGCATTCTAACCACAAAAACACCAATTTTGAAAGAAGCCCAATCAAAGCTTATTCGTCGTCTTTCTACGCATATGAAAGCGAAAAGACGGTGTGGTGTTATTTTGGTATCATTACACACACTTTGCGAATTCGGTGTCTATGTGCATTAACACCGAAGAACACGACATGAAATAAGTAAAATCCAAGATTCTTCTTTCTATGTAGCTGGAACCGAAAACAACCTGTTTTGTTTTGTTTAGGCTTGTTAAACTTCGCTTTGCTATTTGTGGGTGAATGAACACCAAAAGAACAATCCAAGCTTGTTAGTCCTCTTTCTATTGTGATGGAACCAAAAGACCTAAGCTTGATTTTGGCTGATAAGAAACATTTCACTCTGCGATTTTGAGGTGAATGTGCATTTTAACCACAAAGACACCCATTTTGAAAGAAGCCCAATCAAAGCTTATTCGTCGTCCTTTACGCATATGAAAGCGAAAAGACGGTGTGGTGTTATTTTGGTATCATTACACACACTTTGCGAATTCGGTGTCAAAGTGCATTAACACCGAAGAACACGACATGAAATAAGAAATCCAAGATTCTTCTTTCTATGTAGCTGGAACCGAAAACAACCTGTTTTGTTTTGTTTAGGCTTGTTAAACTTCGCTTTGCTATTTGTGCGTGAATGAACACCGAAAGAACAATCCAAGCTTATTCGTCCTCTTTCTATTGTGATGGAACCAAAACACCTAAGCTTCATTTTGGTTGATAAGAAACATTTCCCTCTGCGATTTTTGGGTGAATGTGCATTCTAACCACAAAAACGCCAAATTTGAAATAAGCCCAATCAAAGCTTATTCCTCCTCTTTCTACGCATATGAAAGTGAAAAGACGGTGTGGTGTTATTTTGGTATCATTACACCATCTTTGCGATTTCTGGATCAATGTTCATTAACACCGAAGAACACGACATGAAATAAGCAAAATCCAACATTCTTCTTTCTATGTAGCTGGAACCCAAAACAACCTTATTTGTTGTGTTTAGGCATGTTAAACTTCACTTTGCTATCTGTGGGCTTATTCGTCCTCTTTCTATTGTGATGGAACCAAAACACCTAAGCTTGATTTTGGTTGATAATAAACATTTCACTCTGCGATTTTTGGGTGAATGTGCATTCTAACCACAAAAACACCAAATTTGAAATAAGCCCAATCAAAGCTTATTCGTCGTCTTTCTACGCATATGAAAGTGAAAAGACGGTGTTGTGTTAATTTGGTATCATTCCACACACTTTGCGAATTCGGGGTCAATGTGCATTAACACCGAAGAACACAACATGAAATAAGTAAAATCCAAGATTCTTCTTTCTATGTAGCTGGAACCGAAAACAACCTGTTTTGTTTTGTTTAGGCTTGTTAAACTTCGCTTTGCTATTTGTGGGTGAATGAACACCGTAAGAACAATCCAAGCTTGTTAGTCCTCTTTCTATTGTGATCGAACCAAAAGACCTAAGCTTGATTTTGGCTGTTAAGAAACATTTCACTCTGCGATTTTTGGGTGAATGTGCATTCTAACAACAAAAACACCAAATTTGAAAGAAGCCCAATCAAAGCTTATTCGTCATCTTTCTACGCATATGAAAGTGAAAAGACGGTGTTGTGTTAATTTGGTATCATTCCACACACTTTGCGAATTCGGGGTCAATGTGCATTAACACCGAAGAACACAACATGAAATAAGTAAAATCCAAGATTCTTCTTTCTATGTAGCTGGAACCGAAAACAACCTGTTTTGTTTTGTTTAGGCTTGTTAAACTTCGCTTTGCTATTTGTGGGTGAATGAACACCGAAAGAACAATCCAAGCTTATTCGTCTTTCTATTGTGATGGAACCAAAACACCTAAGCTTGATTTTGGTTGATAAGAAACATTTCACTCTGCGATTTTTGGGCGAATGTGCATTCTAACCACAAAAACACCAAATTTGAAATAAGCCCAATCAAAGCTTATTCGTCGTCATTCTACGCATATGAAAGCGAAAAGACGGTGTGGTGTTATTTTGGTATCATTACACACACTTTGAGAATTCGGTGTCAAAGTGCATTAACACCGAAGAACACGACATGAAATAAGCAAAATCCAACATTCTTCTTTCTATGTAGCTGGAACCCAAAACAACCTTTTTTGTTGTGTTTAGGCATGTTAAACTTCACTTTGCTATTTGTGGGCTTATTCGTCCTCTTTCTATTGTGATGGAACCAAAACACCTAAGCTTGATTTTGGTTGATAAGAAACATTTCACTCTGCGATTTTTGGGTGAATGTGCATTCTAACCACAAAAACACCAATTTTGAAATAAGCCCAATCAAAGCTTATTTGTCGTCTTTCTACGCATATGAAAGTGAAAAGACGGTGTTGTGTTAATTTGGTATCATTCCACACACTTTGCGAATTCGGGGTCAATGTGCATTAACACCGAAGAACACAACATGAAATAAGTAAAATCCAAGATTCTTCTTTCTATGTAGCTGGAACCGAAAACAACCTGTTTTGTTTTGTTTAGGCTTGTTAAACTTCGCTTTGCTATTTGTGGGTGAATGAACACCGAAAGAACAATCCAAGCTTATTCGTCTTTCTATTGTAATGGAACCAAAACACCTAAGCTTGATTTTGGCTGATAAGAAACATTTCACTCTGCGATTTTTGGGCGAATGTGCATTCTAACTACAAAAACACCAATTTTGAAAGAAGCCCAATCAAAGCTTATTCGTCGTTTTTCTAGGCATATGAAAGCGAAAAGACGGTGTGATTTTGGTATTATTACACACACTTTGCGAATTCGGTGTCTATGTGCATTAAGACCGAAGAACACGACATGAAATAAGTAAAATCCAAGATTCTTCTTTCTATGTAGCTGGAACCGAAAACAACCTGTTTTGTTTTGTTTAGGCTTGTTAAGCTTCGCTTTGCTATTTGTGGGTGAATGAACACCGAAAGAACAATCCAAGCTTCTTAATCCTCTTTCTATTGTGATGGAACCAAAACACCTAAGCTTGATTTTGGCTGATAAGAAACATTTCACTCTGCAATTTTTGGGTGAATGTGCATTCTAACCACAAAAACACCAATTTTGAAAGAAGCCCAATCAAAGCTTATTCGTCGTCTTTCTACGCATATGAAAGCGAAAAGACGGTGTGGTGTTATTTTGGTATCATTACACACACTTTGCGAATTCGGTGTCTATGTGCATTAACACCGAAGAACACGACATGAAATAAGTAAAATCCAAGATTCTTCTTTCTATGTAGCTGGAACCGAAAACAACCTGTTTTGTTTTGTTTAGGCTTGTTAAACTTCGCTTTGCTATTTGTGGGTGAATGAACACCAAAAGAACAATCCAAGCTTGTTAGTCCTCTTTCTATTGTGATGGAACCAAAAGACCTAAGCTTGATTTTGGCTGATAAGAAACATTTCACTCTGCGATTTTGAGGTGAATGTGCATTTTAACCACAAAGACACCCATTTTGAAAGAAGCCCAATCAAAGCTTATTCGTCGTCCTTTACGCATATGAAAGCGAAAAGACGGTGTGGTGTTATTTTGGTATCATTACACACACTTTGCGAATTCGGTGTCAAAGTGCATTAACACCGAAGAACACGACATGAAATAAGCAAATCCAAGATTCTTCTTTCTATGTAGCTGGAACCGAAAACAACCTGTTTTGTTTTGTTTAGGCTTGTTAAACTTCGCTTTGCTATTTGTGCGTGAATGAACACCGAAAGAACAATCCAAGCTTATTCGTCCTCTTTCTATTGTGATGGAACCAAAACACCTAAGCTTCATTTTGGTTGATAAGAAACATTTCCCTCTGCGATTTTTGGGTGAATGTGCATTCTAACCACAAAAACACCAAATTTGAAATAAGCCCAATCAAAGGTTATTCGTCCTCTTTCTACGCATATGAAAGTGAAAAGACGGTGTGGTGTTATTTTGGTATCATTACACAATCTTTGCGATTTCTGGATCAATGTGCATTAACACCGAAGAACAGGACATGAAATAAGCAAAATCCAACATTCTTCTTTCTATGTAGCTGGAACCCAAAACAACCTTTTTTGTTGTGTTTAGGCATGTTAAACTTCACTTTGCTATTTGTGGGCTTATTCGTCCTCTTTCTATTGTGATGGAACCAAAACACCTAAGCTTGATTTTGGTTGATAAGAAACATTTCACTCTGCGATTTTTGGGTGAATGTGCATTCTAACCACAAAAACACCAATTTTGAAATAAGCCCAATCAAAGCTTATTTGTCGTCTTTCTACGCATATGAAAGTGAAAAGACGGTGTTGTGTTAATTTGGTATCATTCCACACACTTTGCGAATTCGGGGTCAATGTGCATTAACACCGAAGAACACAACATGAAATAAGTAAAATCCAAGATTCTTCTTTCTATGTAGCTGGAACCGAAAACAACCTGTTTTGTTTTTTTTAGGCTTGTTAAACTTCGCTTTGCTATTTGTGGGTGAATGAACACCGAAAGAACAATCCAAGCTTATTCGTCTTTCTATTGTGATGGAACCAAAACACCTAAGCTTGATTTTGGTTGATAAGAAACATTTCACTCTGCGATTTTTGGGCGAATGTGCATTCTAACCACAAAAACACCAATTTTGAAAGAAGCCCAATCAAAGCTTATTCGTCGTTTTTCTAGGCATATGAAAGCGAAAAGACGGTGTGGTGTTATTTTGGTATTATTACACACACTTTGCGAATTCGGTGTCTATGTGCATTAACACCGAAGAACACGACATGAAATAAGTAAAATCCAAGATTCTTCTTTCTATGTAGCTGGAACCGAAAACAACCTGTTTTGTTGTGTTTAGGCATGTTAAACTTCACTTTGCTATTTGTGGGTGAATGAACACCGAAAGAACAATCCAAGCTTATTCGTCGTCTTTCTATTGTGATGGAAAAAAAACACCTAAGCTTGATTTTGGTTGATAAGAAACATTTCCCTCTGCGATTTTTGGGTGAATGTGCATTCTAACCACAAAAACACCAAATTTGAAATAAGCCCAATCAAAGCTTATTCCTCCTCTTTCTACGCATATGAAAGTGAAAAGACGGTGTGGTGTTATTTTGGTATCATTACACAATCTTTGCGATTTCTGGATCAATGTTCATTAACACCGAAGAACACGACATGAAATAAGCAAAATCCAACATTCTTCTTTCTATGTAGCTGGAACCCAAAACAACCTTTTTTGTTGTGTTTAGGCATGTTAAACTTCACTTTGCTATCTGTGGGCTTATTCGTCCTCTTTCTATTGTGATGGAACCAAAACACCTAAGCTTGATTTTGGTTGATAATAAACATTTCACTCTGCGATTTTTGGGTGAATGTGCATTCTAACCACAAAAACACCAAATTTGAAATAAGCCCAATCAAAGCTTATTCGTCGTCTTTCTACGCATATGAAAGTGAAAAGACGGTGTTGTGTTAACTTGGTATCATTCCACACACTTTGCGAATTCGGGGTCAATGTGCATTAACACCGAAGAACACGACATGAAATAAGTAAAATCCAAGATTCTTCTTTCTATGTAGCTGGAACCGAAAACAACCTGTTTTGTTTTGTTTAGGCTTGTTAAACTTCGCTTTGCTATTTGTGGGTGAATGAACACCAAAAGAACAATCCAAGCTTGTTAGTCCTCTTTCTATTGTGATGGAACCAAAAGACCTAAGCTTGATTTTGGCTGATAAGAAACATTTCACTCTGCGATTTTGAGGTGAATGTGCATTTTAACCACAAAGACACCCATTTTGAAAGAAGCCCAATCAAAGCTTATTCGTCGTCCTTTACGCATATGAAAGCGAAAAGACGGTGTGGTGTTATTTTGGTATCATTACACACACTTTGCGAATTCGGTGTCAAAGTGCATTAACACCGAAGAGCACGACATGAAATAAGCAAATCCAAGATTCTTCTTTCTATGTAGCTGGAACCGAAAACAACCTGTTTTGTTTTGTTTAGGCTTGTTAAACTTCGCTTTGCTATTTGTGCGTGAATGAACACCGAAAGAACAATCCAAGCTTATTCGTCCTCTTTCTATTGTGATGGAACCAAAACACCTAAGCTTCATTTTGGTTGATAAGAAACATTTCCCTCTGCGATTTTTGGGTGAATGTGCATTCTAACCACAAAAACACCAAATTTGAAATAAGCCCAATCAAAGCTTATTCGTCCTCTTTCTACGCATATGAAAGTGAAAAGACGGTGTGGTGTTATTTTGGTATCATTACACAATCTTTGCGATTTCTGGATCAATGTGCATTAACACTGAAGAACAGGACATGAAATAAGCAAAATCCAACATTCTTCTTTCTATGTAGCTGGAACCCAAAACAACCTTTTTTGTTGTGTTTAGGCATGTTAAACTTCACTTTGCTATTTGTGGGCTTATTCGTCCTCTTTCTATTGTGATGGAACCAAAACACCTAAGCTTGATTTTGGTTGATAAGAAACATTTCACTCTGCGATTTTGAGGTGAATGTGCATTTTAACCACAAAGACACCCATTTTGAAAGAAGCCCAATCAAAGCTTATTCGTCGTCCTTTACGCATATGAAAGCGAAAAGACGGTGTGGTGTTATTTTGGTATCATTACACACACTTTGCGAATTTGGTGTCAAAGTGCATTAACACCGAAGAACACGACATGAAATAAGCAAATCCAAGATTCTTCTTTCTATGTAGCTGGAACCGAAAACAACCTGTTTTGTTTTGTTTAGGCTTGTTAAACTTTGCTTTGCTATTTGTGCGTGAATGAACACCGAAAGAACAATCCAAGCTTCTTAGTCCTCTTTCTATTGTGATGGAACCAAAAGACCTAAGCTTGATTTTGGCTGTTAAGAAACATTTCACTCTGCGATTTTTGGGTGAATGTGCATTCTAACCACAAAAACACCAAATTTGAAATAAGCCCAATCCAAGCTTATTCGTCATCTTTCTACGCATATGAAAGCGAAAAGACGGTGTGGTGTTATTTTGGTATCATTACACACACTTTGAGAATTCGGTGTCAAAGTGCATTAACACCGAAGAACACGACATGAAATAAGCAAAATCCAACATTCTTCTTTCTATGTAGCTGGAACCCAAAACAACCTTTTTTGTTGTGTTTAGGCATGTTAAACTTCACTTTGCTATTTGTGGGCTTATTCGTCCTCTTTCTATTGTGATGGAACCAAAACACCTAAGCTTGATTTTGGTTGATAAGAAACAATTCACTCTGCGATTTTTGGGTGAATGTGCATTCTAACCACAAAAACACCAATTTTGAAATAAGCCCAATCAAAGCTTATTTGTCGTCTTTCTACGCATATGAAAGTGAAAAGACGGTGTTGTGTTAATTTGGTATCATTCCACACACTTTGCGAATTCGGGGTCAATGTGCATTAACACCGAAGAACACAACATGAAATAAGTAAAATCCAAGATTCTTCTTTCTATGTAGCTGGAACCGAAAACAACCTGCTTTGTTTTGTTTAGGCTTGTTAAACTTCGCTTTGCTATTTGTGGGTGAATGAACACCGAAAGAACAATCCAAGCTTATTCGTCTTTCTATTGTAATGGAACCAAAACACCTAAGCTTGATTTTGGCTGATAAGAAACATTTCACTCTGCGATTTTTGGGCGAATGTGCATTCTAACCACAAAAACACCAATTTTGAAAGAAGCCCAATCAAAGCTTATTCGTCGTTTTTCTAGGCATATGAAAGCGAAAAGACAGTGTGATTTTGGTATTATTACACACACTTTGCGAATTCGGTGTCCATGTGCATTAAGACCGAAGAACACGACATGAAATAAGTAAAATCCAAGATTCTTCTTTCTATGTAGCTGGAACCGAAAACAACCTGTTTTGTTTTGTTTAGGCTTGTTAAGCTTCACTTTGCTATTTGTGGGTGAATGAACACCGAAAGAACAATCCAAGCTTCTTAATCCTCTTTCTATTGTGATGGAACCAAAACACCTAAGCTTGATTTTGGCTGATAAGAAACATTTCACTCTGCAATTTTTGGGTGAATGTGCATTCTAACCACAAAAACACCAATTTTGAAAGAAGCCCAATCAAAGCTTATTCGTCGTCTTTCTACGCATATGAAAGCGAAAAGACGGTGTGGTGTTATTTTGGTATCATTACACACACTTTGCGAATTCGGTGTCTATGTGCATTAAGACCGAAGAACACGACATGAAATAAGTAAAATCCAAGATTCTTCTTTCTATGTAGCTGGAAACCAAAACAACCTGTTTTGTTTTGTTTAGGCTTGTTAAACTTCGCTTTGCTATTTGTGGGTGAATGAACACCGAAAGAACAATCCAAGCTTCTTAGTCCTCTTTCTATTGTGATGGAACCAAAACACCTAAGCTTGATTTTGGTTGATAAGAAACATTTCACTCTGCGATTTTTGGGTGAATATGCATTCTAACCACAAAAACACCAAATTTGAAATAAGCCCAATCAAAGCTTATTCGTCGTCTTTCTACGCATATGAAAGTGAAAAGACGGTGTTGTGTTAATTTGGTATCATTCCACACACTTTGCGAATTCGGGGTCAATGTGCATTAACACCGAAGAACACAACATGAAATAAGTAAAATCCAAGATTCTTCTTTCTATGTAGCTGGAACCGAAAACAACCTGTTTTGTTTTGTTTAGGCTTGTTAAACTTCGCTTTGCTATTTGTGGGTGAATGAACACCGAAAGAACAATCCAAGCTTATTCGTCTTTCTATTGTGATGGAACCAAAACACCTAAGCTTGATTTTGGTTGATAAGAAACATTTCACTCTGCGATTTTTGGGCGAATGTGCATTCTAACCACAAAAACACCAATTTTGAAAGAAGCCCAATCAAAGCTTATTCGTCGTCTTTCTACGCATATGAAAGCGAAAAGACGGTGTGGTGTTATTTTGGTATCATTACACACACTTTGCGAATTCGGTGTCTATGTGCATTAACACCGAAGAACACAACATGAAATAAGTAAAATCCAAGATTCTTCTTTCTATGTAGCTGGAACCGAAAACAACCTGTTTTGTTTTGTTTAGGCTTGTTAAACTTCGCTTTGCTATTTGTGGGTGAATGAACACCGAAAGAACAATCCAAGCTTATTCGTCTTTCTATTGTGATGGAACCAAAACACCTAAGCTTGATTTTGGTTGATAAGAAACATTTCACTCTGCGATTTTTGGGCGAATGTGCATTCTAACCACAAAAACACCAATTTTGAAAGAAGCCCAATCAAAGCTTATTCGTCGTCTTTCTACGCATATGAAAGCGAAAAGACGGTGTGGTGTTATTTTGGTATCATTCCACACACTTTGCGAATTCGGGGTCAATGTGCATTAACACCGAAGAACACAACATGAAATAAGTAAAATCCAAGATTCTTCTTTCTATGTAGCTGGAACCGAAAACAACCTGTTTTGTTTTGTTTAGGCTTGTTAAGCTTCGCTTTGCTATTTGTGGGTGAATGAACACCGAAAGAACAATCCAAGCTTCTTAATCCTCTTTCTATTGTGATGGAACCAAAACACCTAAGCTTGATTTTGGTTGATAAGAAACATTTCACTCTGCGATTTTTGGGTGAATGTGCATTCTAACCACAAAAACACCAAATTTGAAATAAGCCCAATCAAAGCTTATTCGTCGTCTTTCTACGCATATGAAAGTGAAAAGACGGTGTTGTGTTAATTTGGTATCATTCCACACACTTTGCGAATTCGGGGTCAATGTGCATTAACACCGAAGAACACAACATGAAATAAGTAAAATCCAAGATTCTTCTTTCTATGTAGCTGGAACCGAAAACAACCTGTTTTGTTTTGTTTAGGCTTGTTAAACTTCGCTTTGCTATTTGTGGGTGAATGAACACCGTAAGAACAATCCAAGCTTGTTAGTCCTCTTTCTATTCTGATGAAACCAAAAGACCTAAGCTTGATTTTGGCTGTTAAGAAACATTTCACTCTGCGATTTTTGGGTGAATGTGCATTCTAACAACAAAAACACCAAATTTGAAAGAAGCCCAATCAAAGCTTATTCGTCATCTTTCTACGCATATGAAAGTGAAAAGACGGTGTTGTGTTAATTTGGTATCATTCCACACACTTTGCGAATTCGGGGTCAATGTGCATTAACACCGAAGAACACAACATGAAATAAGTAAAATCCAAGATTCTTCTTTCTATGTAGCTGGAACCGAAAACAACCTGTTTTGTTTTGTTTAGGCTTGTTAAACTTCGCTTTGCTATTTGTGGGTGAATGAACACCGAAAGAACAATCCAAGCTTATTCGTCTTTCTATTGTGATGGAACCCAAACACCTAAGCTTGATTTTGGTTGATAAGAAACATTTCACTCTGCGATTTTTGGGCGAATGTGCATTCTAACCACAAAAACACCAAATTTGAAATAAGCCCAATCAAAGCTTATTCGTCGTCATTCTACGCATATGAAAGCGAAAAGACGGTGTGGTGTTATTTTGGTATCATTACACACACTTTGAGAATTCGGTGTCAAAGTGCATTAACACCGAAGAACACGACATGAAATAAGCAAAATCCAACATTCTTCTTTCTATGTAGCTGGAACCCAAAACAACCTTTTTTGTTGTGTTTAGGCATGTTAAACTTCACTTTGCTATTTGTGGGCTTATTCGTCCTCTTTCTATTGTGATGGAACCAAAACACCTAAGCTTGATTTTGGTTGATAAGGAACATTTCACTCTGCGATTTTTGGGTGAATGTGCATTCTAACCACAAAAACACCAATTTTGAAATAAGCCCAATCAAAGCTTATTTGTCGTCTTTCTACGCATATGAAAGTGAAAAGACGGTGTTGTGTTAATTTGGTATCATTCCACACACTTTGCGAATTCGGGGTCAATGTGCATTAACACCGAAGAACACAACATGAAATAAGTAAAATCCAAGATTCTTCTTTCTATGTAGCTGGAACCGAAAACAACCTGTTTTGTTTTGTTTAGGCTTGTTAAACTTCGCTTTGCTATTTGTGGGTGAATGAACACCGAAAGAACAATCCAAGCTTATTCGTCTTTCTATTGTAATGGAACCAAAACACCTAAGCTTGATTTTGGCTGATAAGAAACATTTCACTCTGCGATTTTTGGGCGAATGTGCATTCTAACCACAAAAACACCAATTTTGAAAGAAGCCCAATCAAAGCTTATTGGTCGTTTTTCTAGGCATATGAAAGCAAAAAGACGGTGTGATTTTGGTATTATTACACACACTTTGCGAATTCGGTGTCTATGTGCATTAAGACCGAAGAACACGACATGAAATAAGTAAAATCCAAGATTCTTCTTTCTATGTAGCTGGAACCGAAAACAACCTGTTTTGTTTTGTTTAGGCTTGTTAAGCTTCGCTTTGCTATTTGTGGGTGAATGAACACCGAAAGAACAATCCAAGCTTCTTAATCCTCTTTCTATTGTGATGGAACCAAAACACCTAAGCTTGATTTTGGCTGATAAGAAACATTTCACTCTGCAATTTTTGGGTGAATGTGCATTCTAACCACAAAAACACCAATTTTGAAAGAAGCCCAATCAAAGCTTATTCGTCGTCTTTCTACGCATATGAAAGCGAAAAGACGGTGTGGTGTTATTTTGGTATCATTACACACACTTTGCGAATTCGGTGTCAAAGTGCATTAACACCGAAGAACACGACATGAAATAAGTAAAATCCAAGATTCTTCTTTCTATGTAGCTGGAACCGAAAACAACCTGTTTTGTTTTGTTTAGGCTTGTTAAACTTCGCTTTGCTATTTGTGGGTGAATGAACACCAAAAGAACAATCCAAGCTTGTTAGACCTCTTTCTATTGTGATGGAACCAAAAGACCTAAGCTTGATTTTGGCTGATAAGAAACATTTCACTCTGCGATTTTGAGGTGAATGTGCATTTTAACCACAAAGACACCCATTTTGAAAGAAGCCCAATCAAAGCTTATTCGTCGTCCTTTACGCATATGAAAGCGAAAAGACGGTGTGGTGTTATTTTGGTATCATTACACACACTTTGCGAATTTGGTGTCAAAGTGCATTAACACCGAAGAACACGACATGAAATAAGCAAATCCAAGATTCTTCTTTCTATGTAGCTGGAACCGAAAACAACCTGTTTTGTTTTGTTTAGGCTTGTTAAACTTTGCTTTGCTATTTGTGCGTGAATGAACACCGAAAGAACAATCCAAGCTTCTTAGTCCTCTTTCTATTGTGATGGAACCAAAAGACCTAAGCTTGATTTTGGCTGTTAAGAAACATTTCACTCTGCGATTTTTGGGTGAATGTGCATTCTAACCACAAAAACACCAAATTTGAAATAAGCCCAATCCAAGCTTATTCGTCATCTTTCTACGCATATGAAAGCGAAAAGACGGTGTGGTGTTATTTTGGTATCATTACACACACTTTGAGAATTCGGTGTCAAAGTGCATTAACACCGAAGAACACGACATGAAATAAGCAAAATCCAACATTCTTCTTTCTATGTAGCTGGAACCCAAAACAACCTTTTTTGTTGTGTTTAGGCATGTTAAACTTCACTTTGCTATTTGTGGGCTTATTCGTCCTCTTTCTATTGTGATGGAACCAAAACACCTAAGCTTGATTTTGGTTGATAAGAAACAATTCACTCTGCGATTTTTGGGTGAATGTGCATTCTAACCACAAAAACACCAATTTTGAAATAAGCCCAATCAAAGCTTATTTGTCGTCTTTCTACGCATATGAAAGTGAAAAGACGGTGTTGTGTTAATTTGGTATCATTCCACACACTTTGCGAATTCGGGGTCAATGTGCATTAACACCGAAGAACACAACATGAAATAAGTAAAACCCAAGATTCTTCTTTCTATGTAGCTGGAACCGAAAACAACCTGCTTTGTTTTGTTTAGGCTTGTTAAACTTCGCTTTGCTATTTGTGGGTGAATGAACACCGAAAGAACAATCCAAGCTTATTCGTCTTTCTATTGTAATGGAACCAAAACACCTAAGCTTGATTTTGGCTGATAAGAAACATTTCACTCTGCGATTTTTGGGCGAATGTGCATTCTAACCACAAAAACACCAATTTTGAAAGAAGCCCAATCAAAGCTTATTCGTCGTTTTTCTAGGCATATGAAAGCGAAAAGACGGTGTGATTTTGGTATTATTACACACACTTTGCGAATTCGGTGTCTATGTGCATTAAGACCGAAGAACACGACATGAAATAAGTAAAATCCAAGATTCTTCTTTCTATGTAGCTGGAACCGAAAACAACCTGTTTTGTTTTGTTTAGGCTTGTTAAGCTTCACTTTGCTATTTGTGGGTGAATGAACACCGAAAGAACAATCCAAGCTTCTTAATCCTCTTTCTATTGTGATGGAACCAAAACACCTAAGCTTGATTTTGGCTGATAAGAAACATTTCACTCTGCAATTTTTGGGTGAATGTGCATTCTAACCACAAAAACACCAATTTTGAAAGAAGCCCAATCAAAGCTTATTCGTCGTCTTTCTACGCATATGAAAGCGAAAAGACGGTGTGGTGTTATTTTGGTATCATTACACACACTTTGCGAATTCGGTGTCTATGTGCATTAAGACCGAAGAACACGACATGAAATAAGTAAAATCCAAGATTCTTCTTTCTATGTAGCTGGAAACCAAAACAACCTGTTTTGTTTTGTTTAGGCTTGTTAAACTTCGCTTTGCTATTTGTGGGTGAATGAACACCGAAAGAACAATCCAAGCTTCTTAGTCCTCTTTCTATTGTGATGGAACCAAAACACCTAAGCTTGATTTTGGTTGATAAGAAACATTTCACTCTGCGATTTTTGGGTGAATGTGCATTCTAACCACAAAAACACCAAATTTGAAATAAGCCCAATCAAAGCTTATTCGTCGTCTTTCTACGCATATGAAAGTGAAAAGACGGTGTTGTGTTAATTTGGTATCATTCCACACACTTTGCGAATTCGGGGTCAATGTGCATTAACACCGAAGAACACAACATGAAATAAGTAAAATCCAAGATTCTTCTTTCTATGTAGCTGGAACCGAAAACAACCTGTTTTGTTTTGTTTAGGCTTGTTAAACTTCGCTTTGCTATTTGTGGGTGAATGAACACCGAAAGAACAATCCAAGCTTATTCGTCTTTCTATTGTGATGGAACCAAAACACCTAAGCTTGATTTTGGTTGATAAGAAACATTTCACTCTGCGATTTTTGGGCGAATGTGCATTCTAACCACAAAAACACCAATTTTGAAAGAAGCCCAATCAAAGCTTATTCGTCGTCTTTCTACGCATATGAAAGCGAAAAGACGGTGTGGTGTTATTTTGGTATCATTACACACACTTTGCGAATTCGGTGTCTATGTGCATTAACACCGAAGAACACAACATGAAATAAGTAAAATCCAAGATTCTTCTTTCTATGTAGCTGGAACCGAAAACAACCTGTTTTGTTTTGTTTAGGCTTCTTAAACTTCGCTTTGCTATTTGTGGGTGAATGAACACCGAAAGAACAATCCAAGCTTATTCGTCTTTCTATTGTGATGGAACCAAAACACCTAAGCTTGATTTTGGTTGATAAGAAACATTTCACTCTGCGATTTTTGGGCGAATGTGCATTCTAACCACAAAAACACCAATTTTGAAAGAAGCCCAATCAAAGCTTATTCGTCGTCTTTCTACGCATATGAAAGCGAAAAGACGGTGTGGTGTTATTTTGGTATCATTCCACACACTTTGCGAATTCGGGGTCAATGTGCATTAACACCGAAGAACACAACATGAAATAAGTAAAATCCAAGATTCTTCTTTCTATGTAGCTGGAACCGAAAACAACCTGTTTTGTTTTGTTTAGGCTTGTTAAGCTTCGCTTTGCTATTTGTGGGTGAATGAACACCGAAAGAACAATCCAAGCTTCTTAATCCTCTTTCTATTGTGATGGAACCAAAACACCTAAGCTTGATTTTGGTTGATAAGAAACATTTCACTCTGCGATTTTTGGGTGAATGTGCATTCTAACCACAAAAACACCAAATTTGAAATAAGCCCAATCAAAGCTTATTCGTCGTCTTTCTACGCATATGAAAGTGAAAAGACGGTGTTGTGTTAATTTGGTATCATTCCACACACTTTGCGAATTCGGGGTCAATGTGCATTAACACCGAAGAACACAACATGAAATAAGTAAAATCCAAGATTCTTCTTTCTATGTAGCTGGAACCGAAAACAACCTGTTTTGTTTTGTTTAGGCTTGTTAAACTTCGCTTTGCTATTTGTGGGTGAATGAACACCGTAAGAACAATCCAAGCTTGTTAGTCCTCTTTCTATTCTGATGAAACCAAAAGACCTAAGCTTGATTTTGGCTGTTAAGAAACATTTCACTCTGCGATTTTTGGGTGAATGTGCATTCTAACAACAAAAACACCAAATTTGAAAGAAGCCCAATCAAAGCTTATTCGTCATCTTTCTACGCATATGAAAGTGAAAAGACGGTGTTGTGTTAATTTGGTATCATTCCACACACTTTGCGAATTCGGGGTCAATGTGCATTAACACCGAAGAACACAACATGAAATAAGTAAAATCCAAGATTCTTCTTTCTATGTAGCTGGAACCGAAAACAACCTGTTTTGTTTTGTTTAGGCTTGTTAAACTTCGCTTTGCTATTTGTGGGTGAATGAACACCGAAAGAACAATCCAAGCTTATTCGTCTTTCTATTGTGATGGAACCCAAACACCTAAGCTTGATTTTGGTTGATAAGAAACATTTCACTCTGCGATTTTTGGGTGAATGTGCATTCTAACCACAAAAACACCAATTTTGAAATAAGCCCAATCAAAGCTTATTTGTCATCTTTCTACGCATATGAAAGTGAAAAGACGGTGTTGTGTTAATTTGGTATCATTCCACACACTTTGCGAATTCGGGGTCAATGTGCATTAACACCGAAGAACACAACATGAAATAAGTAAAATCCAAGATTCTTCTTTCTATGTAGCTGGAACCGAAAACAACCTGTTTTGTTTTGTTTAGGCTTGTTAAACTTCGCTTTGCTATTTGTGGGTGAATGAACACCGAAAGAACAATCCAAGCTTATTCGTCTTTCTATTGTAATGGAACAAAAACACCTAAGCTTGATTTTGGCTGATAAGAAACATTTCACTCTGCGATTTTTGGGCGAATGTGCATTCTAACCACAAAAACACCAATTTTGAAAGAAGCCCAATCAAAGCTTATTCGTCGTTTTTCTAGGCATATGAAAGCGAAAAGACGGTGTGATTTTGGTATTATTACACACACTTTGCGAATTCGGTGTCTATGTGCATTAAGACCGAAGAACACGACATGAAATAAGTAAAATCCAAGATTCTTCTTTCTATGTAGCTGGAACCGAAAACAACCTGTTTTGTTTTGTTTAGGCTTGTTAAGCTTCGCTTTGCTATTTGTGGGTGAATGAACACCAAAAGAACAATCCAAGCTTCTTAATCCTCTTTCTATTGTGATGGAACCAAAACACCTAAGCTTGATTTTGGTTGATAAGAAACATTTCACTCTGCGATTTTTGGGTGAATGTGCATTCTAACCACAAAAACACCAATTTTGAAAGAAGCCCAATCAAAGCTTATTCGTCGTCTTTCTACGCATATGAAAGCGAAAAGACGGTGTGGTGTTATTTTGGTATCATTACACACACTTTGCGAATTCGGTGTCTATGTGCATTAACACCGAAGAACACAACATGAAATAAGTAAAATCCAAGATTCTTCTTTCTATGTAGCTGGAACCGAAAACAACCTGTTTTGTTTTGTTTAGGCTTGTTAAACTTCGCTTTGCTATTTGTGGGTGAATGAACACCGAAAGAACAATCCAAGCTTATTCGTCTTTCTATTGTGATGGAACCAAAACACCTAAGCTTGATTTTGGTTGATAAGAAACATTTCACTCTGCGATTTTTGGGCGAATGTGCATTCTAACCACAAAAACACCAATTTTGAAAGAAGCCCAATCAAAGCTTATTCGTCGTCTTTCTACGCATATGAAAGCGAAAAGACGGTGTGGTGTTATTTTGGTATCATTCCACACACTTTGCGAATTCGGGGTCAATGTGCATTAACACCGAAGAACACAACATGAAATAAGTAAAATCCAAGATTCTTCTTTCTATGTAGCTGGAACCGAAAACAACCTGTTTTGTTTTGTTTAGGCTTGTTAAGCTTCGCTTTGCTATTTGTGGGTGAATGAACACCGAAAGAACAATCCAAGCTTCTTAATCCTCTTTCTATTGTGATGGAACCAAAACACCTAAGCTTGATTTTGGTTGATAAGAAACATTTCACTCTGCGATTTTTGGGTGAATGTGCATTCTAACCACAAAAACACCAAATTTGAAATAAGCCCAATCAAAGCTTATTCGTCGTCTTTCTACGCATATGAAAGTGAAAAGACGGTGTTGTGTTAATTTGGTATCATTCCACACACTTTGCGAATTCGGGGTCAATGTGCATTAACACCGAAGAACACAACATGAAATAAGCAAAATCCAACATTCTTCTTTCTATGTAGCTGGAACCCAAAACAACCTTTTTTGTTGTGTTTAGGCATGTTAAACTTCACTTTGCTATTTGTGGGCTTATTCGTCCTCTTTCTATTGTGATGGAACCAAAACACCTAAGCTTGATTTTGGTTGATAAGAAACATTTCACTCTGCGATTTTTGGGTGAATGTGCATTCTAACCACAAAAACACCAATTTTGAAATAAGCCCAATCAAAGCTTATTTGTCATCTTTCTACGCATATGAAAGTGAAAAGACGGTGTTGTGTTAATTTGGTATCATTCCACACACTTTGCGAATTCGGGGTCAATGTGCATTAACACCGAAGAACACAACATGAAATAAGTAAAATCCAAGATTCTTCTTTCTATGTAGCTGGAACCGAAAACAACCTGTTTTGTTTTGTTTAGGCTTGTTAAACTTCGCTTTGCTATTTGTGGGTGAATGAACACCGAAAGAACAATCCAAGCTTATTCGTCTTTCTATTGTAATGGAACCAAAACACCTAAGCTTGATTTTGGCTGATAAGAAACATTTCACTCTGCGATTTTTGGGCGAATGTGCATTCTAACCACAAAAACACCAATTTTGAAAGAAGCCCAATCAAAGCTTATTCGTCGTTTTTCTAGGCATATGAAAGCGAAAAGACGGTGTGATTTTGGTATTATTACACACACTTTGCGAATTCGGTGTCTATGTGCATTAAGACCGAAGAACACGACATGAAATAAGTAAAATCCAAGATTCTTCTTTCTATGTAGCTGGAACCGAAAACAACCTGTTTTGTTTTGTTTAGGCTTGTTAAGCTTCGCTTTGCTATTTGTGGGTGAATGAACACCGAAAGAACAATCCAAGCTTCTTAATCCTCTTTCTATTGTGATGGAACCAAAACACCTAAGCTTGATTTTGGTTGATAAGAAACATTTCACTCTGCGATTTTTGGGTGAATGTGCATTCTAACCACAAAAACACCAAATTTGAAATAAGCCCAATCAAAGCTTATTCGTCGTCTTTCTACGCATATGAAAGCGAAAAGACGGTGTGGTGTTATTTTGGTATCATTACACACACTTTGCGAATTCGGTGTCTATGTGCATTAACACCGAAGAACACAACATGAAATAAGTAAAATCCAAGATTCTTCTTTCTATGTAGCTGGAACCGAAAACAACCTGTTTTGTTTTGTTTAGGCTTGTTAAACTTCGCTTTGCTATTTGTGGGTGAATGAACACCGAAAGAACAATCCAAGCTTATTCGTCTTTCTATTGTGATGGAACCAAAACACCTAAGCTTGATTTTGGTTGATAAGAAACATTTCACTCTGCGATTTTTGGGCGAATGTGCATTCTAACCACAAAAACACCAATTTTGAAAGAAGCCCAATCAAAGCTTATTCGTCGTCTTTCTACGCATATGAAAGCGAAAAGACGGTGTGGTGTTATTTTGGTATCATTCCACACACTTTGCGAATTCGGGGTCAATGTGCATTAACACCGAAGAACACAACATGAAATAAGTAAAATCCAAGATTCTTCTTTCTATGTAGCTGGAACCGAAAACAACCTGTTTTGTTTTGTTTAGGCTTGTTAAGCTTCGCTTTGCTATTTGTGGGTGAATGAACACCGAAAGAACAATCCAAGCTTCTTAATCCTCTTTCTATTGTGATGGAACCAAAACACCTAAGCTTGATTTTGGTTGATAAGAAACATTTCACTCTGCGATTTTTGGGTGAATGTGCATTCTAACCACAAAAACACCAAATTTGAAATAAGCCCAATCAAAGCTTATTCGTCGTCTTTCTACGCATATGAAAGTGAAAAGACGGTGTTGTGTTAATTTGGTATCATTCCACACACTTTGCGAATTCGGGGTCAATGTGCATTAACACCGAAGAACACAACATGAAATAAGTAAAATCCAAGATTCTTCTTTCTATGTAGCTGGAACCGAAAACAACCTGTTTTGTTTTGTTTAGGCTTGTTAAACTTCGCTTTGCTATTTGTGGGTGAATGAACACCGAAAGAACAATCCAAGCTTATTCGTCTTTCTATTGTGATGGAACCAAAACACCTAAGCTTGATGTTGGTTGATAAGAAACATTTCACTCTGCGATTTTTGGGCGAATGTGCATTCTAACCACAAAAACACCAAATTTGAAATAAGCCCAATCAAAGCTTATTCGTCGTCATTCTACGCATATGAAAGCGAAAAGACGGTGTGGTGTTATTTTGGTATCATTACACACACTTTGAGAATTCGGTGTCAAAGTGCATTAACACCGAAGAACACGACATGAAATAAGCAAAATCCAACATTCTTCTTTCTATGTAGCTGGAACCCAAAACAACCTTTTTTGTTGTGTTTAGGCATGTTAAACTTCACTTTGCTATTTGTGGGCTTATTCGTCCTCTTTCTATTGTGATGGAACCAAAACACCTAAGCTTGATTTTGGTTGATAAGAAACATTTCACTCTGCGATTTTTGGGTGAATGTGCATTCTAACCACAAAAACACCAATTTTGAAATAAGCCCAATCAAAGCTTATTTGTCGTCTTTCTACGCATATGAAAGTGAAAAGACGGTGTTGTGTTAATTTGGTATCATTCCACACACTTTGCGAATTCGGGGTCAATGTGCATTAACACCGAAGAACACAACATGAAATAAGTAAAATCCAAGATTCTTCTTTCTATGTAGCTGGAACCGAAAACAACCTGTTTTGTTTTGTTTAGGCTTGTTAAACTTCGCTTTGCTATTTGTGGGTGAATGAACACCGAAAGAACAATCCAAGCTTATTCGTCTTTCTATTGTAATGGAACCAAAACACCTAAGCTTGATTTTGGCTGATAAGAAACATTTCACTCTGCGATTTTTGGGCGAATGTGCATTCTAACCACAAAAACACCAATTTTGAAAGAAGCCCAATCAAAGCTTATTGGTCGTTTTTCTAGGCATATGAAAGCGAAAAGACGGTGTGATTTTGGTATTATTACACACACTTTGCGAATTCGGTGTCTATGTGCATTAAGACCGAAGAACACGACATGAAATAAGTAAAATCCAAGATTCTTCTTTCTATGTAGCTGGAACCGAAAACAACCTGTTTTGTTTTGTTTAGGCTTGTTAAGCTTCGCTTTGCTATTTGTGGGTGAATGAACACCGAAAGAACAATCCAAGCTTATTCGTCTTTCTATTGTGATGGAACCAAAACACCTAAGCTTGATTTTGGCTGATAAGAAACATTTCACTCTGCGATTTTTGGGCGAATGTGCATTCTAACCACAAAAACACCAAATTTGAAATAAGCCCAATCAAAGCTTATTCGTCGTCATTCTACGCATATGAAAGCGAAAAGACGGTGTGGTGTTATTTTGGTATCATTACACACACTTTGCGAATTCGGTGTCAAAGTGCATTAACACCGAAGAACACGACATGAAATAAGCAAAATCCAACATTCTTCTTTCTATGTAGCTGGAACCCAAAACAACCTTTTTTGTTGTGTTTAGGCATGTTAAACTTCACTTTGCTATTTGTGGGCTTATTCGTCCTCTTTCTATTGTGATGGAACCAAAACACCTAAGCTTGATTTTGGTTGATAAGAAACATTTCACTCTGCGATTTTTAGGTGAATGTGCATTCTAACCACAAAAACACCAATTTTGAAATAAGCCCAATCAAAGCTTATTTGTTGTCTTTCTACGCATATGAAAGTGAAAAGACGGTGTGTTAATTTGGTATCATTCCACACACTTTGCGAATTCGGGGTCAATGTGCATTAACACCGAAGAACACAACATGAAATAAGTAAAATCCAAGATTCTTCTTTCTATGTAGCTGGAACCGAAAACAACCTGTTTTGTTTTGTTTAGGCTTGTTAAACTTCGCTTTGCTGTTTGTGGGTGAATGAACACCGAAAGAACAATCCAAGCTTATTCGTCTTTCTATTGTAATGGAACCAAAACACCTAAGCTTGATTTTGGCTGATAAGAAACATTTCACTCTGCGATTTTTGGGCGAATGTGCATTCTAACCACAAAAACACCAATTTTGAAAGAAGCCCAATCAAAGCTTATTCGTCGTTTTTCTAGGCATATGAAAGCGAAAAGACGGTGTGATTTTGGTATTATTACACACACTTTGCGAATTCGGTGTCTATGTGCATTAAGACCGAAGAACACGACATGAAATAAGTAAAATCCAAGATTCTTCTTTCTATGTAGCTGGAACCGAAAACAACCTGTTTTGTTTTGTTTAGGCTTGTTAAGCTTCGCTTTGCTATTTGTGGGTGAATGAACACCGAAAGAACAATCCAAGCTTCTTAATCCTCTTTCTATTGTGATGGAACCAAAACACCTAAGCTTGATTTTGGCTGATAAGAAACATTTCACTCTGCAATTTTTGGGTGAATGTGCATTCTAACCACAAAAACACCAATTTTGAAAGAAGCCCAATCAAAGCTTATTCGTCGTCTTTCTACGCATATGAAAGCGAAAAGACGGTGTGGTGTTATTTTGGTATCATTACACACACTTTGCGAATTCGGTGTCTATGTGCATTAAGACCGAAGAACACGACATGAAATAAGTAAAATCCAAGATTCTTCTTTCTATGTAGCTGGAAACCAAAACAACCTGTTTTGTTTTGTTTAGGCTTGTTAAACTTCGCTTTGCTATTTGTGGGTGAATGAACACCGAAAGAACAATCCAAGCTTCTTAGTCCTCTTTCTATTGTGATGGAACCAAAACACCTAAGCTTGATTTTGGTTGATAAGAAACATTTCACTCTGCGATTTTTGGGCGAATGTGCATTCTAACCACAAAAACACCAAATTTGAAATAAGCCCAATCAAAGCTTATTCGTCGTCATTCTACGCATATGAAAGCGAAAAGACGGTGTGGTGTTATTTTGGTATCATTACACACACTTTGAGAATTCGGTGTCAAAGTGCATTAACACCGAAGAACACGACATGAAATAAGCAAAATCCAACATTCTTCTTTCTATGTAGCTGGAACCCAAAACAACCTTTTTTGTTGTGTTTAGGCATGTTAAACTTCACTTTGCTATTTGTGGGCTTATTCGTCCTCTTTCTATTGTGATGGAACCAAAACACCTAAGCTTGATTTTGGTTGATAAGAAACATTTCACTCTGCGATTTTTGGGTGAATGTGCATTCTAACCACAAAAACACCAATTTTGAAATAAGCCCAATCAAAGCTTATTTGTCGTCTTTCTACGCATATGAAAGTGAAAAGACGGTGTGGTGTTATTTTGGTATCATTCCACACACTTTGCGAATTCGGGGTCAATGTGCATTAACACCGAAGAACACAACATGAAATAAGTAAAATCCAAGATTCTTCTTTCTATGTAGCTGGAACCGAAAACAACCTGTTTTGTTTTGTTTAGGCTTGTTAAACTTCGCTTTGCTATTTGTGGGTGAATGAACACCGAAAGAACAATCCAAGCTTATTCGTCTTTCTATTGTAATGGAACCAAAAGACCTAAGCTTGATTTTGGCTGATAAGAAACATTTCACTCTGCGATTTTGAGGTGAATGTGCATTTTAACCACAAAGACACCCATTTTGAAATAAGCCCAATCAAAGCTTATTCGTCGTCCTTTACGCATATGAAAGCGAAAAGACGGTGTGGTGTTATTTTGGTATCATTACACACACTTTGCGAATTCGGTGTCAAAGTGCATTAACACCGAAGAACACGACATGAAATAAGCAAATCCAAGATTCTTCTTTCTATGTAGCTGGAACCGAAAACAACCTGTTTTGTTTTGTTTAGGCTTGTTAAACTTCGCTTTGCTATTTGTGCGTGAATGAACACCGAAAGAACAATCCAAGCTTCTTAGTCCTCTTTCTATTGTGATGGAACCAAAAGACCTAAGCTTGATTTTGGCTGTTAAGAAACATTTCACTCTGCGATTTTTGGGTGAATGTGCATTCTAACCACAAAAACACCAAATTTGAAAGAAGCCCAATCCAAGCTTATTCGTCGTTTTTCTAGGCATATGAAAGCGAAAAGACGGTGTGATTTTGGTATTATTACACACACTTTGCGAATTCGGTGTCTATGTGCATTAAGACCGAAGAACACGACATGAAATAAGTAAAATTCAAGATTCTTCTTTCTATGTAGCTGGAACCGAAAACAACCTGTTTTGTTTTGTTTAGGCTTGTTAAGCTTCGCTTTGCTATTTGTGGGTGAATGAACACAGAAAGAACAATCCAAGCTTCTTAATCCTCTTTCTATTGTGATGGAACCAAAACACCTAAGCTTGATTTTGGCTGATAAGAAACATTTCACTCTGCAATTTTTGGGTGAATGTGCATTCTAACCACAAAAACACCAATTTTGAAAGAAGCCCAATCAAAGCTTATTCGTCGTCTTTCTACGCATATGAAAGCGAAAAGACGGTGTGGTGTTATTTTGGTATCATTACACACACTTTGCGAATTCGGTGTCTATGTGCATTAACACCGAAGAACACGACATGAAATAAGTAAAATCCAAGATTCTTCTTTCTATGTAGCTGGAACCGAAAACAACCTGTTTTGTTTTGTTTAGGCTTGTTAAACTTCGCTTTGCTATTTGTGCGTGAATGAACACCGAAAGAACAATCCAAGCTTCTTAGTCCTCTTTCTATTGTGATGGAACCAAAAGACCTAAGCTTGATTTTGGCTGTTAAGAAACATTTCACTCTGCGATTTTTGGGTGAATGTGCATTCTAACCACAAAAACACCAAATTTGAAAGAAGCCCAATCCAAGCTTATTCGTCGTTTTTCTAGGCATATGAAAGCGAAAAGACGGTGTGATTTTGGTATTATTACACACACTTTGCGAATTCGGTGTCTATGTGCATTAAGACCGAAGAACACGACATGAAATAAGTAAAATCCAAGATTCTTCTTTCTATGTAGCTGGAACCGAAAACAACCTGTTTTGTTTTGTTTAGGCTTGTTAAGCTTCGCTTTGCTATTTGTGGGTGAATGAACACCGAAAGAACAATCCAAGCTTCTTAATCCTCTTTCTATTGTGATGGAACCAAAACACCTAAGCTTGATTTTGGCTGATAAGAAACATTTCACTCTGCAATTTTTGGGTGAATGTGCATTCTAACCACAAAAACACCAATTTTGAAAGAAGCCCAATCAAAGCTTATTCGTCGTCTTTCTACGCATATGAAAGCGAAAAGACGGTGTGGTGTTATTTTGGTATCATTACACACACTTTGCGAATTCGGTGTCTATGTGCATTAACACCGAAGAACACGACATGAAATAAGTAAAATCCAAGATTCTTCTTTCTATGTAGCTGGAACCGAAAACAACCTGTTTTGTTTTGTTTAGGCTTGTTAAACTTCGCTTTGCTATTTGTGGGTGAATGAACACCAAAAGAACAATCCAAGCTTGTTAGTCCTCTTTCTATTGTGATGGAACCAAAAGACCTAAGCTTGATTTTGGCTGATAAGAAACATTTCACTCTGCAATTTTGAGGTGAATGTGCATTTTAACCACAAAGACACCCATTTTGAAATAAGCCCAATCAAAGCTTATTCGTCGTCCTTTACGCATATGAAAGCGAAAAGACGGTGTGGTGTTATTTTGGTATCATTACACACACTTTGCGAATTCGGTGTCAAAGTGCATTAACACCGAAGAACACGACATGAAATAAGCAAATCCAAGATTCTTCTTTCTATGTAGCTGGAACCGAAAACAACCTGTTTTGTTTTGTTTAGGCTTGTTAAACTTCGCTTTGCTATTTGTGCGTGAATGAACACCGAAAGAACAATCCAAGCTTCTTAGTCCTCTTTCTATTGTGATGGAACCAAAAGACCTAAGCTTGATTTTGGCTGTTAAGAAACATTTCACTCTGCGATTTTTGGGTGAATGTGCATTCTAACCACAAAAACACCAAATTTGAAAGAAGCCCAATCCAAGCTTATTCGTCATCTTTCTACGCATATGAAAGCGAAAAGACGGTGTGGTGTTATTTTGGTATCATTACACACACTTTGCGAATTCGGTGTCTATGTGCATTAAGACCGAAGAACACGACATGAAATAAGTAAAATCCAAGATTCTTCTTTCTATGTAGCTGGAACCGAAAACAACCTGTTTTGTTTTGTTTAGGCTTGTTAAGCTTCGCTTTGCTATTTGTGGGTGAATGAACACAGAAAGAACAATCCAAGCTTCTTAATCCTCTTTCTATTGTGATGGAACCAAAACACCTAAGCTTGATTTTGGCTGATAAGAAACATTTCACTCTGCAATTTTTGGGTGAATGTGCATTCTAACCACAAAAACACCAATTTTGAAAGAAGCCCAATCAAAGCTTATTCGTCGTCTTTCTACGCATATGAAAGCGAAAAGACGGTGTGGTGTTATTTTGGTATCATTACACACACTTTGCGAATTCGGTGTCTATGTGCATTAACACCGAAGAACACGACATGAAATAAGTAAAATCCAAGATTCTTCTTTCTATGTAGCTGGAACCGAAAACAACCTGTTTTGTTTTGTTTAGGCTTGTTAAACTTCGCTTTGCTATTTGTGCGTGAATGAACACCGAAAGAACAATCCAAGCTTCTTAGTCCTCTTTCTATTGTGATGGAACCAAAAGACCTAAGCTTGATTTTGGCTGTTAAGAAACATTTCACTCTGCGATTTTTGGGTGAATGTGCATTCTAACCACAAAAACACCAAATTTGAAAGAAGCCCAATCCAAGCTTATTCGTCGTTTTTCTAGGCATATGAAAGCGAAAAGACGGTGTGATTTTGGTATTATTACACACACTTTGCGAATTCGGTGTCTATGTGCATTAAGACCGAAGAACACGACATGAAATAAGTAAAATCCAAGATTCTTCTTTCTATGTAGCTGGAACCGAAAACAACCTGTTTTGTTTTGTTTAGGCTTGTTAAGCTTCGCTTTGCTATTTGTGGGTGAATGAACACCGAAAGAACAATCCAAGCTTCTTAATCCTCTTTCTATTGTGATGGAACCAAAACACCTAAGCTTGATTTTGGCTGATAAGAAACATTTCACTCTGCAATTTTTGGGTGAATGTGCATTCTAACCACAAAAACACCAATTTTGAAAGAAGCCCAATCAAAGCTTATTCGTCGTCTTTCTACGCATATGAAAGCGAAAAGACGGTGTGGTGTTATTTTGGTATCATTACACACACTTTGCGAATTCGGTGTCTATGTGCATTAACACCGAAGAACACGACATGAAATAAGTAAAATCCAAGATTCTTCTTTCTATGTAGCTGGAACCGAAAACAACCTGTTTTGTTTTGTTTAGGCTTGTTAAACTTCGCTTTGCTATTTGTGGGTGAATGAACACCAAAAGAACAATCCAAGCTTGTTAGTCCTCTTTCTATTGTGATGGAACCAAAAGACCTAAGCTTGATTTTGGCTGATAAGAAACATTTCACTCTGCAATTTTGAGGTGAATGTGCATTTTAACCACAAAGACACCCATTTTGAAATAAGCCCAATCAAAGCTTATTCGTCGTCCTTTACGCATATGAAAGCGAAAAGACGGTGTGGTGTTATTTTGGTATCATTACACACACTTTGCGAATTCGGTGTCAAAGTGCATTAACACCGAAGAACACGACATGAAATAAGCAAATCCAAGATTCTTCTTTCTATGTAGCTGGAACCGAAAACAACCTGTTTTGTTTTGTTTAGGCTTGTTAAACTTCGCTTTGCTATTTGTGCGTGAATGAACACCGAAAGAACAATCCAAGCTTCTTAGTCCTCTTTCTATTGTGATGGAACCAAAAGACCTAAGCTTGATTTTGGCTGTTAAGAAACATTTCACTCTGCGATTTTTGGGTGAATGTGCATTCTAACCACAAAAACACCAAATTTGAAAGAAGCCCAATCCAAGCTTATTCGTCATCTTTCTACGCATATGAAAGCGAAAAGACGGTGTGGTGTTATTTTGGTATCATTACACACACTTTGCGAATTCGGTGTCTATGTGCATTAAGACCGAAGAACACGACATGAAATAAGTAAAATCCAAGATTCTTCTTTCTATGTAGCTGGAAACCAAAACAACCTGTTTTGTTTTGTTTAGGCTTGTTAAACTTCGCTTTGCTATTTGTGGGTGAATGAACACCGAAAGAACAATCCAAGCTTCTTAGTCCTCTTTCTATTGTGATGGAACCAAAACACCTAAGCTTGATTTTGGTTGATAAGAAACATTTCACTCTCCGATTTTTGGGTGAATGTGCATTCTAACCACAAAAACACCAAATTTGAAATAAGCCCAATCAAAGCTTATTCGCTGACTTTCTACGCATATGAAAGTGAAAAGACGGTGTTGTGTTATTTTGGTATCATTACACACACTTTGAGAATTCGGTGTCAAAGTGTATTAACACCGAAGAATACGACATGAAATAAGCAAAATCCAACATTCTTCTTTCTATGTAGCTGGAACCCAAAACAACCTTTTTTGTTGTCTTTAGGCATGTTAAACTTCACTTTGCTATTTGTGGGTGAATGAACACCGAAAGAACAATCCAAGCTTATTCGTCCTCTTTCTATTGTGATGGAACCAAAACACCTAAGCTTCATTTTGGTTGATAAGAAACATTTCCCTCTGCGATTTTTGGGTGAATGTGCATTCTAACCACAAAAACACCAAATTTGAAATAAGCCCAATCAAAGCTTATTCGTCCTCTTTCTACGCATATGAAAGTGAAAAGACGGTGTGGTGTTATTTTGGTATCATTACACAATCTTTGCGATTTCTGGATCAATGTGCATTAACATCGAAGAACAGGACATGAAATAAGCAAAATCCAACATTCTTCTTTCTATGTAGCTGGAACCCAAAACAACCTTTTTTGTTGTGTTTAGGCATGTTAAACTTCACTTTGCTATTTGTGGGCTTATTCGTCCTCTTTCTATTGTGATGGAACCAAAACACCTAAGCTTGATTTTGGTTGATAAGAAACATTTCACTCTGCGATTTTTGGGTGAATGTGCATTCTAACCACAAAAACACCAATTTTGAAATAAGCCCAATCAAAGCTTATTCGTCGTCTTTCTACGCATATGAAAGTGAAAAGACGGTGTTGTGTTAATTTGGTATCATTCCACACACTTTGCGAATTCGGGGTCAATGTGCATTAACACCGAAGAACACAACATGAAATAAGTAAAATCCAAGATTCTTCTTTCTATGTAGCTGGAACCGAAAACAACCTGTTTTGTTTTGTTTAGGCTTGTTAAACTTCGCTTTGCTATTTGTGGGTGAATGAACACCGAAAGAACAATCCAAGCTTATTCGTCTTTCTATTGTGATGGAACCAAAACACCTAAGCTTGATTTTGGTTGATAAGAAACATTTCACTCTGCGATTTTTGGGCGAATGTGCATTCTAACCACAAAAACACCAATTTTGAAAGAAGCCCAATCAAAGCTTATTCGTCGTCTTTCTACGCATATGAAAGCGAAAAGACGGTGTGGTGTTATTTTGGTATTATTACACACACTTTGCGAATTCGGTGTCTATGTGCATTAACACCGAAGAACACAACATGAAATAAGTAAAATCCAAGATTCTTCTTTCTATGTAGCTGGAACCGAAAACAACCTGTTTTGTTTTGTTTAGGCTTGTTAAACTTCGCTTTGCTATTTGTGGGTGAATGAACACCGAAAGAACAATCCAAGCTTATTCGTCTTTCTATTGTGATGGAACCAAAACACCTAAGCTTGATTTTGGTTGATAAGAAACATTTCACTCTGCGATTTTTGGGCGAATGTGCATTCTAACCACAAAAACACCAATTTTGAAAGAAGCCCAATCAAAGCTTATTCGTCGTCTTTCTACGCATATGAAAGCGAAAAGACGGTGTGGTGTTATTTTGGTATCATTCCACACACTTTGCGAATTCGGGGTCAATGTGCATTAACACCGAAGAATACAACATGAAATAAGTAAAATCCAAGATTCTTCTTTCTATGTAGCTGGAACCGAAAACAACCTGTTTTGTTTTGTTTAGGCTTGTTAAGCTTCGCTTTGCTATTTGTGGGTGAATGAACACCGAAAGAACAATCCAAGCTTCTTAATCCTCTTTCTATTGTGATGGAACCAAAACACCTAAGCTTCATTTTGGTTGATAAGAAACATTTCCCTCTGCGATTTTTGGGTGAATGTGCATTCTAACCACAAAAACACCAAATTTGAAATAAGCCCATTCAAAGCTTATTCGTCGTCTTTCTAATCATATGAAAGTGAAAAGACGGTGTTGTGTTATTTTGGTATCATTCCACACACTTTGCGGATTCGGTATCAATGTTCATTAACACCGAAGAACACGACATGAAATAAGTAAAATCCAACATTCTTCTTTCTATGTAGCTGGAACCCAAAACAACCTTTTTTGTTGTGTTTAGGCATGTTAAACTTCACTTTGCTATTTGTGGGCTTATTCGTCCTCTTTCTATTGTGATGGAACCAAAACACCTAAGCTTGATTTTGGTTGATAAGAAACATTTCACTCTGCGATTTTTGGGTGAATGTGCATTCTAACCACAAAAACACCAATTTTGAAATAAGCCCAATCAAAGCTTATTCGTCGTCTTTCTACGCATATGAAAGTGAAAAGACGGTGTTGTGTTAATTTGGTATCATTCCACACACTTTGCGAATTCGGGGTCAATGTGCATTAACACCGAAGAACACAACATGAAATAAGTAAAATCCAAGATTCTTCTTTCTATGTAGCTGGAACCGAAAACAACCTGTTTTGTTTTGTTTAGGCTTGTTAAACTTCGCTCTGCTATTTGTGGGTGAATGAACACCGAAAGAACAATCCAAGCTTATTCGTCTTTCTATTGTGATGGAACCCAAACACCTAAGCTTGATTTTGGTTGATAAGAAACATTTCACTCTGCGATTTTTGGGCGAATGTGCATTCTAACCACAAAAACACCAAATTTGAAATAAGCCCAATCAAAGCTTATTCGTCGTCATTCTACGCATATGAAAGCGAAAAGACGGTGTGGTGTTATTTTGGTATCATTACACACACTTTGAGAATTCGGTGTCTATGTGCATTAACACCGAAGAACACAACATGAAATAAGTAAAATCCAAGATTCTTCTTTCTATGTAGCTGGAACCGAAAACAACCTGTTTTGTTTTGTTTAGGCTTGTTAAACTTCGCTTTGCTATTTGTGGGTGAATGAACACCGAAAGAACAATCCAAGCTTATTCGTCTTTCTATTGTGATGGAACCAAAACACCTAAGCTTGATTTTGGTTGATAAGAAACATTTCACTCTGCGATTTTTGGGCGAATGTGCATTCTAACCACAAAAACACCAATTTTGAAAGAAGCCCAATCAAAGCTTATTCGTCGTCTTTCTACGCATATGAAAGCGAAAAGACGGTGTGGTGTTATTTTGGTATCATTCCACACACTTTGCGAATTCGGGGTCAATGTGCATTAACACCGAAGAACACGACATGAAATAAGTAAAATCCAAGATTCTTCTTTCTATGTAGCTGGAACCGAAAACAACCTGTTTTGTTTTGTTTAGGCTTGTTAAGCTTCGCTTTGCTATTTGTGGGTGAATGAACACCGAAAGAACAATCCAAGCTTCTTAATCCTCTTTCTATTGTGATGGAACCAAAACACCTAAGCTTCATTTTGGTTGATAAGAAACATTTCCCTCTGCGATTTTTGGGTGAATGTGCATTCTAACCACAAAAACACCAAATTTGAAATAAGCCCATTCAAAGCTTATTCGTCGTCTTTCTAATCATATGAAAGTGAAAAGACGGTGTTGTGTTATTTTGGTATCATTCCACACACTTTGCGAATTCGGTATCAATGTTCATTAACACCGAAGAACACGACATGAAATAAGTAAAATCCAACATTCTTCTTTCTATGTAGCTGGAACCCAAAACAACCTTTTTTGTTGTGTTTAGGCATGTTAAACTTCACTTTGCTATTTGTGGGCTTATTCGTCCTCTTTCTATTGTGATGGAACCAAAACACCTAAGCTTGATTTTGGTTGATAAGAAACATTTCACTCTGCGATTTTTGGGTGAATGTGCATTCTAACCACAAAAACACCAATTTTGAAAGAAGCCCAATCAAAGCTTATTTGTCGTCTTTCTACGCTTATGAAAGTGAAAAGACGGTGTTGTGTTAATTTGGTATCATTCCACACACTTTGCGAATTCGGGGTCAATGTGCATTAACACCGAAGAACACAACATGAAATAAGTAAAATCCAAGATTCTTCTTTCTATGTAGCTGGAACCGAAAACAACCTGTTTTGTTTTGTTTAGGCTTGTTAAACTTCGCTTTGCTATTTGTGGGTGAATGAACACCGAAAGAACAATCCAAGCTTATTCGTCTTTCTATTGTAATGGAACCAAAACACCTAAGCTTGATTTTGGCTGATAAGAAACATTTCACTCTGCGATTTTTGGGCGAATGTGCATTCTAACCACAAAAACACCAATTTTGAAAGAAGCCCAATCAAAGCTTATTCGTCGTTTTTCTAGGCATATGAAAGCGAAAAGACGGTGTGATTTTGGTATTATTACACACACTTTGCGAATTCGGTGTCTATGTGCATTAAGACCGAAGAACACGACATGAAATAAGTAAAATCCAAGATTCTTCTTTCTATGTAGCTGGAACCGAAAACAACCTGTTTTGTTTTGTTTAGGCTTGTTAAGCTTCGCTTTGCTATTTGTGGGTGAATGAACACCGAAAGAACAATCCAAGCTTCTTAATCCTCTTTCTATTGTGATGGAACCAAAACACCTAAGCTTGATTTTGGCTGATAAGAAACATTTCACTCTGCAATTTTGGGGTGAATGTGCATTCTAACCACAAAAACACCAATTTTGAAAGAAGCCCAATCAAAGCTTATTCGTCGTCTTTCTACGCATATGAAAGCGAAAAGACGGTGTGGTGTTATTTTGGTATCATTACACACACTTTGCGAATTCGGTGTCTATGTGCATTAACACCGAAGAACACGACATGAAATAAGTAAAATCCAAGATTCTTCTTTCTATGTAGCTGGAACCGAAAACAACCTGTTTTGTTTTGTTTAGGCTTGTTAAACTTCGCTTTGCTATTTGTGGGTGAATGAACACCAAAAGAACAATCCAAGCTTGTTAGTCCTCTGTCTATTGTGATGGAACCAAAAGACCTAAGCTTGATTTTGGCTGATAAGAAACATTTCACTCTGCAATTTTGAGGTGAATGTGCATTTTAACCACAAAGACACCCATTTTGAAATAAGCCCAATCAAAGCTTATTCGTCGTCCTTTACGCATATGAAAGCGAAAAGACGGTGTGGTGTTATTTTGGTATCATTACACACACTTTGCGAATTCGGTGTCAAAGTGCATTAACACCGAAGAACACGACATGAAATAAGCAAATCCAAGATTCTTCTTTCTATGTAGCTGGAACCGAAAACAACCTGTTTTGTTTTGTTTAGGCTTGTTAAACTTCGCTTTGCTATTTGTGCGTGAATGAACACCGAAAGAACAATCCAAGCTTCTTAGTCCTCTTTCTATTGTGATGGAACCAAAAGACCTAAGCTTGATTTTGGCTGTTAAGAAACATTTCACTCTGCGATTTTTGGGTGAATGTGCATTCTAACCACAAAAACACCAAATTTGAAAGAAGCCCAATCCAAGCTTATTCGTCATCTTTCTACGCATATGAAAGCGAAAAGACGGTGTGGTGTTATTTTGGTATCATTACACACACTTTGCGAATTCGGTGTCTATGTGCATTAAGACCGAAGAACACGACATGAAATAAGTAAAATCCAAGATTCTTCTTTCTATGTAGCTGGAAACCAAAACAACCTGTTTTGTTTTGTTTAGGCTTGTTAAACTTCGCTTTGCTATTTGTGGGTGAATGAACACCGAAAGAACAATCCAAGCTTCTTAGTCCTCTTTCTATTGTGATGGAACCAAAACACCTAAGCTTGATTTTGGTTGATAAGAAACATTTCACTCTCCGATTTTTGGGTGAATGTGCATTCTAACCACAAAAACACCAAATTTGAAATAAGCCCAATCAAAGCTTATTCGTCGACTTTCTACGCATATGAAAGTGAAAAGACGGTGTTGTGTTATTTTGGTATCATTACACACACTTTGAGAATTCGGTGTCAAAGTGTATTAACACCGAAGAATACGACATGAAATAAGCAAAATCCAACATTCTTCTTTCTATGTAGCTGGAACCCAAAACAACCTTTTTTGTTGTCTTTAGGCATGTTAAACTTCACTTTGCTATTTGTGGGTGAATGAACACCGAAAGAACAATCCAAGCTTATTCGTCCTCTTTCTATTGTGATGGAACCAAAACACCTAAGCTTCATTTTGGTTGATAAGAAACATTTCCCTCTGCGATTTTTGGGTGAATGTGCATTCTAACCACAAAAACACCAAATTTGAAATAAGCCCAATCAAAGCTTATTCGTCCTCTTTCTACGCATATGAAAGTGAAAAGACGGTGTGGTGTTATTTTGGTATCATTACACAATCTTTGCGATTTCTGGATCAATGTGCATTAACATCGAAGAACAGGACATGAAATAAGCAAAATCCAACATTCTTCTTTCTATGTAGCTGGAACCCAAAACAACCTTTTTTGTTGTGTTTAGGCATGTTAAACTTCACTTTGCTATTTGTGGGCTTATTCGTCCTCTTTCTATTGTGATGGAACCAAAACACCTAAGCTTGATTTTGGTTGATAAGAAACATTTCACTCTGCGATTTTTGGGTGAATGTGCATTCTAACCACAAAAACACCAATTTTGAAATAAGCCCAATCAAAGCTTATTCGTCGTCTTTCTACGCATATGAAAGTGAAAAGACGGTGTTGTGTTAATTTGGTATCATTCCACACACTTTGCGAATTCGGGGTCAATGTGCATTAACACCGAAGAACACAACATGAAATAAGTAAAATCCAAGATTCTTCTTTCTATGTAGCTGGAACCGAAAACAACCTGTTTTGTTTTGTTTAGGCTTGTTAAACTTCGCTTTGCTATTTGTGGGTGAATGAACACCGAAAGAACAATCCAAGCTTATTCGTCTTTCTATTGTGATGGAACCAAAACACCTAAGCTTGATTTTGGTTGATAAGAAACATTTCACTCTGCGATTTTTGGGCGAATGTGCATTCTAACCACAAAAACACCAATTTTGAAAGAAGCCCAATCAAAGCTTATTCGTCGTCTTTCTACGCATATGAAAGCGAAAAGACGGTGTGGTGTTATTTTGGTATTATTACACACACTTTGCGAATTCGGTGTCTATGTGCATTAACACCGAAGAACACAACATGAAATAAGTAAAATCCAAGATTCTTCTTTCTATGTAGCTGGAACCGAAAACAACCTGTTTTGTTTTGTTTAGGCTTGTTAAACTTCGCTTTGCTATTTGTGGGTGAATGAACACCGAAAGAACAATCCAAGCTTATTCGTCTTTCTATTGTGATGGAACCAAAACACCTAAGCTTGATTTTGGTTGATAAGAAACATTTCACTCTGCGATTTTTGGGCGAATGTGCATTCTAACCACAAAAACACCAATTTTGAAAGAAGCCCAATCAAAGCTTATTCGTCGTCTTTCTACGCATATGAAAGCGAAAAGACGGTGTGGTGTTATTTTGGTATCATTCCACACACTTTGCGAATTCGGGGTCAATGTGCATTAACACCGAAGAACACAACATGAAATAAGTAAAATCCAAGATTCTTCTTTCTATGTAGCTGGAACCGAAAACAACCTGTTTTGTTTTGTTTAGGCTTGTTAAGCTTCGCTTTGCTATTTGTGGGTGAATGAACACCGAAAGAACAATCCAAGCTTCTTAATCCTCTTTCTATTGTGATGGAACCAAAACACCTAAGCTTCATTTTGGTTGATAAGAAACATTTCCCTCTGCGATTTTTGGGTGAATGTGCATTCTAACCACAAAAACACCAAATTTGAAATAAGCCCATTCAAAGCTTATTCGTCGTCTTTCTAATCATATGAAAGTGAAAAGACGGTGTTGTGTTATTTTGGTATCATTCCACACACTTTGCGAATTCGGTATCAATGTTCATTAACACCGAAGAACACGACATGAAATAAGTAAAATCCAACATTCTTCTTTCTATGTAGCTGGAACCCAAAACAACCTTTTTTGTTGTGTTTAGGCATGTTAAACTTCACTTTGCTATTTGTGGGCTTATTCGTCCTCTTTCTATTGTGATGGAACCAAAACACCTAAGCTTGATTTTGGTTGATAAGAAACATTTCACTCTGCGATTTTTGGGTGAATGTGCATTCTAACCACAAAAACACCAATTTTGAAATAAGCCCAATCAAAGCTTATTCGTCGTCTTTCTACGCATATGAAAGTGAAAAGACGGTGTTGTGTTAATTTGGTATCATTCCACACACTTTGCGAATTCGGGGTCAATGTGCATTAACACCGAAGAACACAACATGAAATAAGTAAAATCCAAGATTCTTCTTTCTATGTAGCTGGAACCGAAAACAACCTGTTTTGTTTTGTTTAGGCTTGTTAAACTTCGCTTTGCTATTTGTGGGTGAATGAACACCGAAAGAACAATCCAAGCTTATTCGTCTTTCTATTGTGATGGAACCAAAACACCTAAGCTTGATTTTGGTTGATAAGAAACATTTCACTCTGCGATTTTTGGGCGAATGTGCATTCTAACCACAAAAACACCAATTTTGAAAGAAGCCCAATCAAAGCTTATTCGTCGTTTTTCTAGGCATATGAAAGCGAACAGACGGTGTGGTGTTATTTTGGTATTATTACACACACTTTGCGAATTCGGTGTCTATGTGCATTAACACCGAAGAACACGACATGAAATAAGTAAAATCCAAGATTCTTCTTTCTATGTAGCTGGAACCGAAAACAACCTGTTTTGTTTTGTTTAGGCTTGTTAAGCTTCGCTTTGCTATTTGTGGGTGAATGAACACCGAAAGAACAATCCAAGCTTCTTAATCCTCTTTCTATTGTGATGGAACCAAAACACCTAAGCTTGATTTTGGCTGATAAGAAACATTTCACTCTGCGATTTTTGGGTGAATGTGCATTCTAACCACAAAAACACCAAATTTGAAATAAGCCCAATCAAAGCTTATTCGTCCTCTTTCTACGCATATGAAAGTGAAAAGACGGTGTGGTGTTATTTTGCTATCATTACACAATCTTTGCGATTTCTGGATCAATGTGCATTAACACCGAAGAACACGACATGAAATAAGCAAAATCCAACATTCTTCTTTCTATGTAGCTGGAACCCAAAACAACCTTTTTTGTTGTGTTTAGGCATGTTAAACTTCACTTTGCTATTTGTGGGCTTATTCGTCCTCTTTCTATTGTGATGGAACCAAAACACCTAAGCTTGATTTTGGTTGATAAGAAACATTTCACTCTGCGATTTTTGGGTGAATGTGCATTCTAACCACAAAAACACCAATTTTGAAATAAGCCCAATCAAAGCTTATTCGTCGTCTTTCTACGCATATGAAAGTGAAAAGACGGTGTTGTGTTAATTTGGTATCATTCCACACACTTTGCGAATTCGGGGTCAATGTGCATTAACACCGAAGAACACAACATGAAATAAGTAAAATCCAAGATTCTTCTTTCTATGTAGCTGGAACCGAAAACAACCTGTTTTGTTTTGTTTAGGCTTGTTAAACTTCGCTCTGCTATTTGTGGGTGAATGAACACCGAAAGAACAATCCAAGCTTATTCGTCTTTCTATTGTGATGGAACCCAAACACCTAAGCTTGATTTTGGTTGATAAGAAACATTTCACTCTGCGATTTTTGGGCGAATGTGCATTCTAACCACAAAAACACCAAATTTGAAATAAGCCCAATCAAAGCTTATTCGTCGTCATTCTACGCATATGAAAGCGAAAAGACGGTGTGGTGTTATTTTGGTATCATTACACACACTTTGAGAATTCGGTGTCTATGTGCATTAACACCGAAGAACACAACATGAAATAAGTAAAATCCAAGATTCTTCTTTCTATGTAGCTGGAACCGAAAACAACCTGTTTTGTTTTGTTTAGGCTTGTTAAACTTCGCTTTGCTATTTGTGGGTGAATGAACACCGAAAGAACAATCCAAGCTTATTCGTCTTTCTATTGTGATGGAACCAAAACACCTAAGCTTGATTTTGGTTGATAAGAAACATTTCACTCTGCGATTTTTGGGCGAATGTGCATTCTAACCACAAAAACACCAATTTTGAAAGAAGCCCAATCAAAGCTTATTCGTCGTCTTTCTACGCATATGAAAGCGAAAAGACGGTGTGGTGTTATTTTGGTATCATTACACACACTTTGCGAATTCGGTGTCAAAGTGCATTAACACCGAAGAACACAACATGAAATAAGCAAATCCAAGATTCTTCTTTCTATGTAGCTGGAACCGAAAACAACCTGTTTTGTTTTGTTTAGGCTTGTTAAGCTTCGCTTTGCTATTTGTGGGTGAATGAACACCGAAAGAACAATCCAAGCTTCTTAATCCTCTTTCTATTGTGATGGAACCAAAACACCTAAGCTTCATTTTGGTTGATAAGAAACATTTCCCTCTGCGATTTTTGGGTGAATGTGCATTCTAACCACAAAAACACCAAATTTGAAATAAGCCCATTCAAAGCTTATTCGTCGTCTTTCTAATCATATGAAAGTGAAAAGACGGTGTTGTGTTATTTTGGTATCATTCCACACACTTTGCGAATTCGGTATCAATGTTCATTAACACCGAAGAACACGACATGAAATAAGTAAAATCCAACATTCTTCTTTCTATGTAGCTGGAACCCAAAACAACCTTTTTTGTTGTGTTTAGGCATGTTAAACTTCACTTTGCTATTTGTGGGCTTATTCGTCCTCTTTCTATTGTGATGGAACCAAAACACCTAAGCTTGATTTTGGTTGATAAGAAACATTTCACTCTGCGATTTTTGGGTGAATGTGCATTCTAACAACAAAAACACCAATTTTGAAATAAGCCCAATCAAAGCTTATTCGTCGTCTTTCTACGCATATGAAAGTGAAAAGACGGTGTTGTGTTAATTTGGTATCATTCCACACACTTTGCGAATTCGGGGTCAATGTGCATTAACACCGAAGAACACAACATGAAATAAGTAAAATCCAAGATTCTTCTTTCTATGTAGCTGGAACCGAAAACAACCTGTTTTGTTTTGTTTAGGCTTGTTAAACTTCGCTTTGCTATTTGTGGGTGAATGAACACCGAAAGAACAATCCAAGCTTATTCGTCTTTCTATTGTGATGGAACCAAAACACCTAAGCTTGATTTTGGTTGATAAGAAACATTTCACTCTGCGATTTTTGGGCGAATGTGCATTCTAACCACAAAAACACCAATTTTGAAAGAAGCCCAATCAAAGCTTATTCGTCGTTTTTCTAGGCATATGAAAGCGAACAGACGGTGTGGTGTTATTTTGGTATTATTACACACACTTTGCGAATTCGGTGTCTATGTGCATTAACACCGAAGAACACGACATGAAATAAGTAAAATCCAAGATTCTTCTTTCTATGTAGCTGGAACCGAAAACAACCTGTTTTGTTTTGTTTAGGCTTGTTAAGCTTCGCTTTGCTATTTGTGGGTGAATGAACACCGAAAGAACAATCCAAGCTTCTTAATCCTCTTTCTATTGTGATGGAACCAAAACACCTAAGCTTGATTTTGGCTGATAAGAAACATTTCACTCTGCGATTTTTGGGTGAATGTGCATTCTAACCACAAAAACACCAAATTTGAAATAAGCCCAATCAAAGCTTATTCGTCCTCTTTCTACGCATATGAAAGTGAAAAGACGGTGTGGTGTTATTTTGCTATCATTACACAATCTTTGCGATTTCTGGATCAATGTGCATTAACACCGAAGAACACGACATGAAATAAGCAAAATCCAACATTCTTCTTTCTATGTAGCTGGAACCCAAAACAACCTTTTTTGTTGTGTTTAGGCATGTTAAACTTCACTTTGCTATTTGTGGGCTTATTCGTCCTCTTTCTATTGTGATGGAACCAAAACACCTAAGCTTGATTTTGGTTGATAAGAAACATTTCACTCTGCGATTTTTGGGTGAATGTGCATTCTAACCACAAAAACACCAATTTTGAAATAAGCCCAATCAAAGCTTATTCGTCGTCTTTCTACGCATATGAAAGTGAAAAGACGGTGTTGTGTTAATTTGGTATCATTCCACACACTTTGCGAATTCGGGGTCAATGTGCATTAACACCGAAGAACACAACATGAAATAAGTAAAATCCAAGATTCTTCTTTCTATGTAGCTGGAACCGAAAACAACCTGTTTTGTTTTGTTTAGGCTTGTTAAACTTCGCTCTGCTATTTGTGGGTGAATGAACACCGAAAGAACAATCCAAGCTTATTCGTCTTTCTATTGTGATGGAACCAAAACACCTAAGCTTGATTTTGGCTGATAAGAAACATTTCACTCTGCGATTTTTGGGCGAATGTGCATTCTAACCACAAAGACACCAATTTTGAAAGAAGCCCAATCAAAGCTTCTTCGTCGTTTTTCTAGGCATATGAAAGCGAAAAGACGGTGTGGTGTTATTTTGGTATTATTACACACACTTTGCGAATTCGGTGTCTATGTGCATTAAAACCGAAGAACACGACATGAAATAAGTAAAATCCAAGATTCTTCGTTCTATGTAGCTGGAACCGAAAACAACCTGTTTTGTTTTGTTTAGGCTTGTTAAGCTTCGCTTTGCTATTTGTGGGTGAATGAACACCGAAAGAACAATCCAAGCTTCTTAATCCTCTTTCTATTGTGATGGAACCAAAACACCTAAGCTTGATTTTGGCTTATAAGAAACATTTCACTCTGCGATTTTTGGGTGAATGTGCATTCTAACCACAAAAACACCAAATTTGAAATAAGCCCAATCAAAGCTTATTCGTCCTCTTTCTACGCATATGAAAGCGAAAAGACGGTGTGGTGTTATTTTGGTATCATTACACACACTTTGCGAATTCGGTGTCAAAGTGCATTAACACCGAAGAACACGACATGAAATAAGCAAAATCCAACATTCTTCTTTCTATGTAGCTGGAACCCAAAACAACCTTTTTTGTTGTGTTTAGGCATGTTAAACTTCACTTTGCTATTTGTGGGTGAATGAACACCGAAAGAACAATCCAAGCTTATTCGTCCTCTTTCTATTGTGATGGAACCAAAACACCTAAGCTTGATTTTGGTTGATAAGAAACATTTCCCTCTGCGATTTTTGGGTGAATGTGCATTCTAACCACAAAAACACCAAATTTGAAATAAGCCCAATCAAAGCTTATTCGTCCTCTTTCTACGCATATGAAAGTGGAAAGACGGTGTGGTGTTATTTTGGTATCATTACACAATCTTTGCGATTTCTGGATCAATGTGCATTAACACCGAAGAACACGACATGAAATAAGCAAAATCCAACATTCTTCTTTCTATGTAGCTGGAACCCAAAACAACCTTTTTTGTTGTGTTTAGGCATGTTAAACTTCACTTTGCTATTTGTGGGCTTATTCGTCCTCTTTCTATTGTGATGGAACCAAAACACCTAAGCTTGATTTTGGTTGATAAGAAACATTTCACTCTGCGATTTTTGGGTGAATGTGCATTCTAACCACAAAAACACCAAATTTGAAATAAGCCCAATCAAAGCTTATTCGTCGTCTTTCTAATCATATGAAAGTGAAAAGACGGTGTTGTGTTATTTTGGTATCATTCCACACACTTTGCGAATTCGGTGTCAAAGTGCATTAACACCGAAGAACACGACATGAAATAAGCAAAATCCAACATTCTTCTTTCTATGTAGCTGGAACCCAAAACAACCTTTTTTGTTGTGTTTAGGCATGTTAAACTTCACTTTGCTATTTGTGGGTGAATGAACACCGAAAGAACAATCCAAGCTTATTCGTACTCTTTCTATTGTGATGGAACCAAAACACCTAAGCTTGATTTTGGTTGATAAGAAACATTTCCCTCTGCGATTTTTGGGTGAATGTGCATTCTAACCACAAAAACACCAAATTTGAAATAAGCCCAATCAAAGCTTATTCGTCCTCTTTCTACGCATATGAAAGTGGAAAGACGGTGTGGTGTTATTTTGGTATCATTACACAATCTTTGCGATTTCTGGATCAATGTGCATTAACACCGAAGAACACGACATGAAATAAGCAAAATCCAACATTCTTCTTTCTATGTAGCTGGAACCCAAAACAACCTTTTTTGTTGTGTTTAGGCATGTTAAACTTCACTTTGCTATTTGTGGGCTTATTCGTCCTCTTTCTATTGTGATGGAACCAAAACACCTAAGCTTGATTTTGGTTGATAAGAAACATTTCACTCTGCGATTTTTGGGTGAATGTGCATTCTAACCACAAAAACACCAATTTTGAAATAAGCCCAATCAAAGCTTATTCGTCGTCTTTCTACGCATATGAAAGTGAAAAGACGGTGTTGTGTTAATTTGGTATCATTCCACACACTTTGTGAATTCGGGGTCAATGTGCATTAACACCGAAGAACACAACATGAAATAAGTAAAATCCATGATTCTTCTTTCTATGTAGCTGGAACCGAAAACAACCTGTTTTGTTTTGTTTAGGCTTGTTAAACTTCGCTTTGCTATTTGTGGGTGAATGAACACCGAAAGAACAATCCAAGCTTATTCGTCTTTCTATTGTGATGGAACCAAAACACCTAAGCTTGATTTTGGTTGATAAGAAACATTTCACTCTGCGATTTTTGGGTGAATGTGCATTCTAACCACAAAAACACCAATTTTGAAATAAGCCCAATCAAAGCTTATTCGTCGTCTTTCTACGCATATGAAAGTGAAAAGACGGTGTTGTGTTAATTTGGTATCATTCCACACACTTTGCGAATTCGGTGTCTATGTGCATTAACACCGAAGAACACGACATGAAATAAGTAAAATCCAAGATTCTTCTTTCTATGTAGCTGGAACCGAAAACAACCTGTTTTGTTTTGTTTAGGCTTGTTAAGCTTCGCTTTGCTATTTGTGGGTGAATGAACACCGAAAGAACAATCCAAGCTTCTTAATCCTCTTTCTATTGTGATGGAACCAAAACACCTAAGCTTGATTTTGGCTGATAAGAAACATTTCACTCTGCGATTTTTGGGTGAATGTGCATTCTAACCACAAAAACACCAAATTTGAAATAAGCCCAATCAAAGCTTATTCGTCCTCTTTCTACGCATATGAAAGTGAAAAGACGGTGTGGTGTTATTTTGCTATCATTACACAATCTTTGCGATTTCTGGATCAATGTGCATTAACACCGAAGAACACGACATGAAATAAGCAAAATCCAACATTCTTCTTTCTATGTAGCTGGAACCCAAAACAACCTTTTTTGTTGTGTTTAGGCATGTTAAACTTCACTTTGCTATTTGTGGGCTTATTCGTCCTCTTTCTATTGTGATGGAACCAAAACACCTAAGCTTGATTTTGGTTGATAAGAAACATTTCACTCTGCGATTTTTGGGTGAATGTGCATTCTAACCACAAAAACACCAATTTTGAAATAAGCCCAATCAAAGCTTATTCGTCGTCTTTCTACGCATATGAAAGTGAAAAGACGGTGTTGTGTTAATTTGGTATCATTCCACACACTTTGCGAATTCGGGGTCAATGTGCATTAACACCGAAGAACACAACATGAAATAAGTAAAATCCAAGATTCTTCTTTCTATGTAGCTGGAACCGAAAACAACCTGTTTTGTTTTGTTTAGGCTTGTTAAACTTCGCTTTGCTATTTGTGGGTGAATGAACACCGAAAGAACAATCCAAGCTTATTCGTCTTTCTATTGTGATGGAACCAAAACACCTAAGCTTGATTTTGGTTGATAAGAAACATTTCACTCTGCGATTTTTGGGTGAATGTGCATTCTAACCACAAAAACACCAATTTTGAAATAAGCCCAATCAAAGCTTATTCGTCGTCTTTCTACGCATATGAAAGTGAAAAGACGGTGTTGTGTTAATTTGGTATCATTCCACACACTTTGCGAATTCGGGGTCAATGTGCATTAACACCGAAGAACACAACATGAAATAAGTAAAATCCAAGATTCTTCTTTCTATGTAGCTGGAACCGAAAACAACCTGTTTTGTTTTGTTTAGGCTTGTTAAGCTTCGCTTTGCTATTTGTGGGTGAATGAACACCGAAAGAACAATCCAAGCTTCTTAATCCTCTTTCTATTGTGATGGAACCAAAACACCTAAGCTTGATTTTGGCTGATAAGAAACATTTCACTCTGCGATTTTTGGGTGAATGTGCATTCTAACCACAAAAACACCAAATTTGAAATAAGCCCAATCAAAGCTTATTCGTCCTCTTTCTACGCATATGAAAGTGAAAAGACGGTGTGGTGTTATTTTGCTATCATTACACAATCTTTGCGATTTCTGGATCAATGTGCATTAACACCGAAGAACACGACATGAAATAAGCAAAATCCAACATTCTTCTTTCTATGTAGCTGGAACCCAAAACAACCTTTTTTGTTGTGTTTAGGCATGTTAAACTTCACTTTGCTATTTGTGGGCTTATTCGTCCTCTTTCTATTGTGATGGAACCAAAACACCTAAGCTTGATTTTGGTTGATAAGAAACATTTCACTCTGCGATTTTTGGGTGAATGTGCATTCTAACCACAAAAACACCAATTTTGAAATAAGCCCAATCAAAGCTTATTCGTCGTCTTTCTACGCATATGAAAGTGAAAAGACGGTGTTGTGTTAATTTGGTATCATTCCACACACTTTGCGAATTCGGGGTCAATGTGCATTAACACCGAAGAACACAACATGAAATAAGTAAAATCCAAGATTCTTCTTTCTATGTAGCTGGAACCGAAAACAACCTGTTTTGTTTTGTTTAGGCTTGTTAAACTTCGCTTTGCTATTTGTGGGTGAATGAACACCGAAAGAACAATCCAAGCTTATTCGTCTTTCTATTGTGATGGAACCAAAACACCTAAGCTTGATTTTGGCTGATAAGAAACATTTCACTCTGCGATTTTTGGGCGAATGTGCATTCTAACCACAAAAACACCAATTTTGAAAGAAGCCCAATCAAAGCTTCTTCGTCGTTTTTCTAGGCATATGAAAGCGAAAAGACGGTGTGGTGTTATTTTGGTATTATTACACACACTTTGCGAATTCGGTGTCTATGTGCATTAACACCGAAGAACACGACATGAAATAAGTAAAATCCAAGATTCTTCGTTCTATGTAGCTGGAACCCAAAACAACCTGTTTTGTTTTGTTTAGGCTTGTTAAGCTTCGCTTTGCTATTTGTGGGTGAATGAACACCGAAAGAACAATCCAAGCTTCTTAATCCTCTTTCTATTGTGATGGAACCAAAACACCTAAGCATGATTTTGGCTGATAAGAAACATTTCACTCTGCGATTTTTGGGTGAATGTGCATTCTAACCACAAAAACACCAAATTTGAAATAAGCCCAATCAAAGCTTATTCGTCCTCTTTCTACGCATATGAAAGTGAAAAGACGGTGTGGTGTTATTTTGGTATCATTACACAATCTTTGCGATTTCTGGATCAATGTGCATTAACACCGAAGAACACGACATGAAATAAGCAAAATCCAACATTCTTCTTTCTATGTAGCTGGAACCCAAAACAACCTTTTTTGTTGTGTTTAGGCATGTTAAACTTCACTTTGCTATTTGTGGGCTTATTCGTCCTCTTTCTATTGTGATGGAACCAAAACACCTAAGCTTGATTTTGGTTGATAAGAAACATTTCACTCTGCGATTTTTGGGTGAATGTGCATTCTAACCACAAAAACACCAAATTTGAAATAAGCCCAATCAAAGCTTATTCGTCCTCTTTCTACGCATATGAAAGCGAAAAGACGGTGTGGTGTTATTTTGGTATCATTACACACACTTTTCGAATTCGGTGTCAAAGTGCATTAACACCGAAGAACACGACATGAAATAAGCAAAATCCAACATTCTTCTTTCTATGTAGCTGGAACCCAAAACAACCTTTTTTGTTGTGTTTAGGCATGTTAAACTTCACTTTGCTATTTGTGGGTGAATGAACACCGAAAGAACAATCCAAGCTTATTCGTACTCTTTCTATTGTGATGGAACCAAAACACCTAAGCTTGATTTTGGTTGATAAGAAACATTTCCCTCTGCGATTTTTGGGTGAATGTGCATTCTAACCACAAAAACACCAAATTTGAAATAAGCCCAATCAAAGCTTATTCGTCCTCTTTCTACGCATATGAAAGTGGAAAGACGGTGTGGTGTTATTTTGGTATCATTACACAATCTTTGCGATTTCTGGATCAATGTGCATTAACACCGAAGAACACGACATGAAATAAGCAAAATCCAACATTCTTCTTTCTATGTAGCTGGAACCCAAAACAACCTTTTTTGTTGTGTTTAGGCATGTTAAACTTCACTTTGCTATTTGTGGGCTTATTCGTCCTCTTTCTATTGTGATGGAACCAAAACACCTAAGCTTGATTTTGGTTGATAAGAAACATTTCACTCTGCGATTTTTGGGTGAATGTGCATTCTAACCACAAAAACACCAAATTTGAAATAAGCCCAATCAAAGCTTATTCGTCGTCTTTCTAATCATATGAAAGTGAAAAGACGGTGTTGTGTTATTTTGGTATCATTCCACACACTTTGCGAATTCGGTATCAATGTTCATTAACACCGAAGAACACGACATGAAATAAGTAAAATCCAACATTCTTCTTTCTATGTAGCTGGAACCCAAAACAACCTTTTTTGTTGTGTTTAGGCATGTTAAACTTCACTTTGCTATTTGTGGGCTTATTCGTCCTCTTTCTATTGTGATGGAACCAAAACACCTAAGCTTGATTTTGGTTGATAAGAAACATTTCACTCTGCGATTTTTGGGTGAATGTGCATTCTAACCACAAAAACACCAAATTTGAAATAAGCCCAATCAAAGCTTATTCCTCGTCTTTCTACGCATATGAAAGTGAAAAGACGGTGTTGTGTTAATTTGGTATCATTCCACACACTTTGCGAATTCGGGGTCAATGTGCATTAACACCGAAGAACACAACATGAAATAAGTAAAATCCAAGATTCTTCTTTCTATGTAGCTGGAAACCAAAACAACCTGTTTTGTTTTGTTTAGGCTTGTTAAGCTTCGCTTTGCTATTTGTGGGTGAATGAACACCGAAAGAACAATCCAAGCTTATTCGTCCTCTTTCTATTGTGATGGAATCAAAACACCTAAGCTTGATTTTGGTTGATAAGAAACATTTCACTCTGCGATTTTTGGGTGAATGTGCATTCTAACCACAAAAACACCAAATTTGAAATAAGCCCAATCAAAGCTTATTCGTCCTCTTTCTACGCATATGAAAGTGAAAAGACGGTGTGGTGTTATTTTGGTATCATTACACAATCTTTGCGATTTCTGGATCAATGTGCATTAACACCGAAGAACACGACATGAAAAAAGCAAAATCCAACATTCTTCTTTCTATGTAGCTGGAACCCAAAACAACCTTTTTTGTTGTGTTTAGGCATGTTAAACTTCACTTTGCTATTTGTGGGCTTATTCGTCCTCTTTCTATTGTGATGGAACCAAAACACCTAAGCTTGATTTTGGTTGATAAGAAACATTTCACTCTGCGATTTTTGGGTGAATGTGCATTCTAACCACAAAAACACCAAATTTGAAATAAGCCCAATCAAAGCTTATTCGTCGTCTTTCTATGCATATGAAAGCGAAAAGACGGTGTGGTGTTATTTTGGTATCATTACACACACTTTGCGAATTCGGTGTCAAAGTGCATTAACACCAAAGAACACGACATGAAATAAGCAAAATCGAACATTCTTCTTTCTATGTAGCTGGAACCCAAAACAACCTTTTTTGTTGTGTTTAGGCATGTTAAACTTCACTTTGCTATTTGTGGGTGAATGAACACCGAAAGAACAATCCAAGCTTATTCGTCGTCTTTCTGTTGTGATGGAACCAAAACACCTAAGCTTGATTTTGGTTGATAAGAAACATTTCACTCTGCGATTTTGGAGTGAATGTGCATTCTAACCACAAAAACACCAATTTTGAAAGAAGCCCAATCAAAGCTTATTCGTCGTCTTTTACGCATATGAAAGCGAAAAGACGGTGTTGTGTTATTTTGGTATCATTACACACACTTTGCGAATTCGGTGTCAATGTGCATTAACACCGAAGAACACGACATGAAATAAGCAAAATCCAATATTTTTCTTTCTATGTAGCTGGAACCGAAAACGACCTGTTTTGTTTTGTTTAGGCTTGTTAAACTTCGCTTTGCTATTTTTGGGTGATTGAACACCGAAAGAACAATCCAAGCTTATTCGTCCTCTTTCTATTGTGATGGAACCAAAACACCTAAGCTTGATTTTGGCTGATAAGAAACATTTCACTCTGCGATTTTTGGGCGAATGTGCATTCTAACCACAAAAACACCAAATTTGAAATAAGCCCAATCAAAGCTTATTCGTCGTCTTCCTACGCATATGAAAGCGAAAAGACGGTGTGGTGTTATTTTGGTATCATTACACACACTTTGCGAATTCGGTGTCAAAGTGCATTAACACCGAAGAACACGACATGAAATAAGTAAAATCCAAGATTCTTCTTTCTATGTAGCTGGAACCCAAAACAACCTTTTTTGTTGTGTTTAGGCATGTTAAACTTCACTTTGCTATTTGTGGGCTTATTCGTCCTCTTTCTATTGTGATGGAACCAAAACACCTAAGCTTGATTTTGGTTGATAAGAAACATTTCACTCTGCGATTTTTGGGTGAATGTGCATTCTAACCACAAAAACACCAAATTTGAAATAAGCCCAATCAAAGCTTATTCGTCGTCTTTCTAATCATATGAAAGTGAAAAGACGGCGTTGTGTTATTTTGGTATCATTCCACACACTTTGCGAATTCGGTATCAATGTTCATTAACACCGAAGAACACGACATGAAATAAGTAAAATCCAACATTCTTCTTTCTATGTAGCTGGAACCCAAAACAACCTTTTTTGTTGTGTTTAGGCATGTTAAACTTCACTTTGCTATTTGTGGGCTTATTCGTCTTTCTATTGTGATGGAACCAAAACACCTAAGCTTGATTTTGGTTGATAAGAAACATTTCACTCTGCGATTTTTGGGTGAATGTGCATTCTAACCACAAAAACACCAAATTTGAAATAAGCCCAATCAAAGCTTATTCGTCGTCTTTCTACGCATATGAAAGTGAAAAGACGGTGTTGTGTTAATTTGGTATCATTCCACACACTTTGCGAATTCGGGATCAATGTGCATTAACACCGAAGAACACAACATGAAATAAGTAAAATCCAAGATTCTTCTTTCTATGTAGCTGGAACCGAAAACAACCTGTTTTGTTTTGTTTAGGCTTGTTAAACTTCGCTTTGCTATTTGTGGGTGAATGAACACCGAAAGAACAATCCAAGCTTCTTAGTCCTCTTTCTATTGTGATGGAACCAAAACACCTAAGCTTGATTTTGGTTGATAAGAAACATTTCCCTCTGCGATTTTTGGGTGAATGTGCATTCTAACCACAAAAACACCAAATTTGAAATAAGCCCAATCAAAGCTTATTCGTCCTCTTTCTACGCATATGAAAGTGGTAAGACGGTGTGGTGTTATTTTGGTATCATTACACACACTTTGAGATTTCTGGATCAATGTGCATTAACACCGAAGAACACGACACGAAATAAGCAAAATCCAACATTCTTCTTTCTATGTAGCTGGAACCCAAAACAACCTTTTTTGTTGTGTTTAGGCATGTTAAACTTCACTTTGCTATTTGTGGGCTTATTCGTCCTCTTTCTATTGTGATGGAACCAAAACACCTAAGCTTGATTTTGGTTGATAAGAAACATTTCACTCTGCGATTTTTGGGCGAATGTGCATTCTAACCACAAAAACACCAAATTTGAAATAAGCCCAATCAAAGCTTATTCGTCGTCATTCTACGCATATGAAAGCGAAAAGACGGTGTGGTGTTATTTTGGTATCATTACACACACTTTGAGAATTCGGTGTCAAAGTGCATTAACACCGAAGAACACGACATGAAATAAGCAAAATCCAACATTCTTCTTTCTATGTAGCTGGAACCCAAAACAACCTTTTTTGTTGTGTTTAGGCATGTTAAACTTCACTTTGCTATTTGTGGGCTTATTCGTCCTCTTTCTATTGTGATGGAACCAAAACACCTAAGCTTGATTTTGGTTGATAAGAAACATTTCACTCTGCGATTTTTGGGTGAATGTGCATTCTAACCACAAAAACACCAATTTTGAAATAAGCCCAATCAAAGCTTATTTGTCGTCTTTCTACGCATATGAAAGTGAAAAGACGGTGTTGTGTTAATTTGGTATCATTCCACACACTTTGCGAATTCGGGGTCAATGTGCATTAACACCGAAGAACACAACATGAAATAAGTAAAATCCAAGATTCTTCTTTCTATGTAGCTGGAACCGAAAACAACCTGTTTTGTTTTGTTTAGGCTTGTTAAACTTCGCTTTGCTATTTGTGGGTGAATGAACACCGAAAGAACAATCCAAGCTTATTCGTCTTTCTATTGTAATGGAACGAAAACACCTAAGCTTGATTTTGGCTGATAAGAAACATTTCACTCTGCGATTTTTGGGCGAATGTGCATTCTAACCACAAAAACACCAATTTTGAAAGAAGCCCAATCAAAGCTTATTCGTCGTTTTTCTAGGCATATGAAAGCGAAAAGACGGTGTGATTTTGGTATTATTACACACACTTTGCGAATTCGGTGTCTATGTGCATTAAGACCGAAGAACACGACATGAAATAAGTAAAATCCAAGATTCTTCTTTCTATGTAGCTGGAACCGAAAACAACCTGTTTTGTTTTGTTTAGGCTTGTTAAGCTTCGCTTTGCTATTTGTGGGTGAATGAACACCGAAAGAACAATCCAAGCTTCTTAATCCTCTTTCTATTGTGATGGAACCAAAACACCTAAGCTTGATTTTGGCTGATAAGAAACATTTCACTCTGCAATTTTTGGGTGAATGTGCATTCTAACCACAAAAACACCAATTTTGAAAGAAGCCCAATCAAAGCTTATTCGTCGTCTTTCTACGCATATGAAAGCGAAAAGACGGTGTGGTGTTATTTTGGTATCATTACACACACTTTGCGAATTCGGTGTCTATGTGCATTAACACCGAAGAACACGACATGAAATAAGTAAAATCCAAGATTCTTCTTTCTATGTAGCTGGAACCGAAAACAACCTGTTTTGTTTTGTTTAGGCTTGTTAAACTTCGCTTTGCTATTTGTGGGTGAATGAACACCAAAAGAACAATCCAAGCTTGTTAGTCCTCTTTCTATTGTGATGGAACAAAAAGACCTAAGCTTTATTTTGGCTGATAAGAAACATTTCACTCTGCGATTTTGAGGTGAATGTGCATTTTAACCACAAAGACACCCATTTTGAAAGAAGCCCAATCAAAGCTTATTCGTCGTCCTTTACGCATATGAAAGCGAAAAGACGGTGTGGTGTTATTTTGGTATCATTACACACACTTTGCGAATTCGGTGTCAAAGTGCATTAACACCGAAGAACACGACATGAAATAAGCAAATCCAAGATTCTTCTTTCTATGTAGCTGGAACCGAAAACAACCTGTTTTGTTTTGTTTAGGCTTGTTAAACTTCGCTTTGCTATTTTTGGGTGATTGAACACCGAAAGAACAATCCAAGCTTATTCGTCCTCTTTCTATTGTGATGGAACCAAAACACCTAAGCTTGATTTTGGCTGATAAGAAACATTTCACTCTGCGATTTTTGGGCGAATGTGCATTCTAACCACAAAAACACCAAATTTGAAATAAGCCCAATCAAAGCTTATTCGTCGTCTTCCTACGCATATGAAAGCGAAAAGACGGTGTGGTGTTATTTTGGTATCATTACACACACTTTGCGAATTCGGTGTCAAAGTGCATTAACACCGAAGAACACGACATGAAATAAGTAAAATCCAACATTCTTCTTTCTATGTAGCTGGAACCCAAAACAACCTTTTTTGTTGTGTTTAGGCATGTTAAACTTCACTTTGCTATTTGTGGGCTTATTCGTCCTCTTTCTATTGTGATGGAACCAAAACACCTAAGCTTGATTTTGGTTGATAAGAAACATTTCACTCTGCGATTTTTGGGTGAATGTGCATTCTAACCACAAAAACACCAAATTTGAAATAAGCCCAATCAAAGCTTATTCGTCGTCTTTCTAATCATATGAAAGTGAAAAGACGGCGTTGTGTTATTTTGGTATCATTCCACACACTTTGCGAATTCGGTATCAATGTTCATTAACACCGAAGAACACGACATGAAATAAGTAAAATCCAACATTCTTCTTTCTATGTAGCTGGAACCCAAAACAACCTTTTTTGTTGTGTTTAGGCATGTTAAACTTCACTTTGCTATTTGTGGGCTTATTCGTCTTTCTATTGTGATGGAACCAAAACACCTAAGCTTGATTTTGGTTGATAAGAAACATTTCACTCTGCGATTTTTGGGTGAATGTGCATTCTAACCACAAAAACACCAAATTTGAAATAAGCCCAATCAAAGCTTATTCGTCGTCTTTCTACGCATATGAAAGTGAAAAGACGGTGTTGTGTTAATTTGGTATCATTCCACACACTTTGCGAATTCGGGATCAATGTGCATTAACACCGAAGAACACAACATGAAATAAGTAAAATCCAAGATTCTTCTTTCTATGTAGCTGGAACCGAAAACAACCTGTTTTGTTTTGTTTAGGCTTGTTAAACTTCGCTTTGCTATTTGTGGGTGAATGAACACCGAAAGAACAATCCAAGCTTCTTAGTCCTCTTTCTATTGTGATGGAACCAAAACACCTAAGCTTGATTTTGGTTGATAAGAAACATTTCCCTCTGCGATTTTTGGGTGAATGTGCATTCTAACCACAAAAACACCAAATTTGAAATAAGCCCAATCAAAGCTTATTCGTCCTCTTTCTACGCATATGAAAGTGGAAAGACGGTGTGGTGTTATTTTGGTATCATTACACACACTTTGAGATTTCTGGATCAATGTGCATTAACACCGAAGAACACGACATGAAATAAGCAAAATCCAACATTCTTCTTTCTATGTAGCTGGAACCCAAAACAACCTTTTTTGTTGTGTTTAGGCATGTTAAACTTCACTTTGCTATTTGTGGGCTTATTCGTCCTCTTTCTATTGTGATGGAACCAAAACACCTAAGCTTGATTTTGGTTGATAAGAAACATTTCACTCTGCGATTTTTGGGCGAATGTGCATTCTAACCACAAAAACACCAAATTTGAAATAAGCCCAATCAAAGCTTATTCGTCGTCATTCTACGCATGTGAAAGCGAAAAGACGGTGTGGTGTTATTTTGGTATCATTACACACACTTTGAGAATTCGGTGTCAAAGTGCATTAACACCGAAGAACACGACATGAAATAAGCAAAATCCAACATTCTTCTTTCTATGTAGCTGGAACCCAAAACAACCTTTTTTGTTGTGTTTAGGCATGTTAAACTTCACTTTGCTATTTGTGGGCTTATTCGTCCTCTTTCTATTGTGATGGAACCAAAACACCTAAGCTTGATTTTGGTTGATAAGAAACATTTCACTCTGCGATTTTTGGGTGAATGTGCATTCTAACCACAAAAACACCAATTTTGAAATAAGCCCAATCAAAGCTTATTTGTCGTCTTTCTACGCATATGAAAGTGAAAAGACGGTGTTGTGTTAATTTGGTATCATTCCACACACTTTGCGAATTCGGGGTCAATGTGCATTAACACCGAAGAACACAACATGAAATAAGTAAAATCCAAGATTCTTCTTTCTATGTAGCTGGAACCGAAAACAACCTGTTTTGTTTTGTTTAGGCTTGTTAAACTTCGCTTTGCTATTTGTGGGTGAATGAACACCGAAAGAACAATCCAAGCTTATTCGTCTTTCTATTGTAATGGAACGAAAACACCTAAGCTTGATTTTGGCTGATAAGAAACATTTCACTCTGCGATTTTTGGGCGAATGTGCATTCTAACCACAAAAACACCAATTTTGAAAGAAGCCCAATCAAAGCTTATTCGTCGTTTTTCTAGGCATATGAACGCGAAAAGACGGTGTGATTTTGGTATTATTACACACACTTTGCGAATTCGGTGTCTATGTGCATTAAGACCGAAGAACACGACATGAAATAAGTAAAATCCAAGATTCTTCTTTCTATGTAGCTGGAACCGAAAACAACCTGTTTTGTTTTGTTTAGGCTTGTTAAGCTTCGCTTTGCTATTTGTGGGTGAATGAACACCGAAAGAACAATCCAAGCTTCTTAATCCTCTTTCTATTGTGATGGAACCAAAACACCTAAGCTTGATTTTGGCTGATAAGAAACATTTCACTCTGCAATTTTTGGGTGAATGTGCATTCTAACCACAAAAACACCAATTTTGAAAGAAGCCCAATCAAAGCTTATTCGTCGTCTTTCTACGCATATGAAAGCGAAAAGACGGTGTGGTGTTATTTTGGTATCATTACACACACTTTGCGAATTCGGTGTCTATGTGCATTAACACCGAAGAACACGACATGAAATAAGTAAAATCCAAGATTCTTCTTTCTATGTAGCTGGAACCGAAAACAACCTGTTTTGTTTTGTTTAGGCTTGTTAAACTTCGCTTTGCTATTTGTGGGTGAATGAACACCAAAAGAACAATCCAAGCTTGTTAGTCCTCTTTCTATTGTGATGGAACCAAAAGACCTAAGCTTGATTTTGGCTGATAAGAAACATTTCACTCTGCGATTTTGAGGTGAATGTGCATTTTAACCACAAAGACACCCATTTTGAAATAAGCCCAATCAAAGCTTATTCGTCGTCCTTTACGCATATGAAAGCGAAAAGACGGTGTGGTGTTATTTTGGTATCATTACACACACTTTGCGAATTCGGTGTCAAAGTGCATTAACACCGAAGAACACGACATGAAATAAGCAAATCCAAGATTCTTCTTTCTATGTAGCTGGAACCGAAAACAACCTGTTTTGTTTTGTTTAGGCTTGTTAAACTTCGCTTTGCTATTTGTGCGTGAATGAACACCGAAAGAACAATCCAAGCTTCTTAGTCCTCTTTCTATTGTGATGGAACCAAAAGACCTAAGCTTGATTTTGGCTGTTAAGAAACATTTCACTCTGCGATTTTTGGGTGAATGTGCATTCTAACCACAAAAACACCAAATTTGAAATAAGCCCAATCCAAGCTTATTCGTCATCTTTCTACGCATATGAAAGCGAAAAGACGGTGTGGTGTTATTTTGGTATCATTACACACACTTTGAGAATTCGGTGTCAAAGTGCATTAACACCGAAGAACACGACATGAAATAAGCAAAATCCAACATTCTTCTTTCTATGTAGCTGGAACCCAAAACAACCTTTTTTGTTGTGTTTAGGCATGTTAAACTTCACTTTGCTATTTGTGGGCTTATTCGTCCTCTTTCTATTGTGATGGAACCAAAACACCTAAGCTTGATTTTGGTTGATAAGAAACATTTCACTCTGCGATTTTTGGGTGAATGTGCATTCTAACCACAAAAACACCAATTTTGAAATAAGCCCAATCAAAGCTTATTTGTCGTCTTTCTACGCATATGAAAGTGACAAGACGGTGTTGTGTTAATTTGGTATCATTCCACACACTTTGCGAATTCGGGGTCAATGTGCATTAACACCGAAGAACACAACATGAAATAAGTAAAATCCAAGATTCTTCTTTCTATGTAGCTGGAACCGAAAACAACCTGTTTTGTTTTGTTTAGGCTTGTTAAACTTCGCTTTGCTATTTGTGGGTGAATGAACAACGAAAGAACAATCCAAGCTTATTCGTCTTTCTATTGTAATGGAACCAAAACACCTAAGCTTGATTTTGGCTGATAAGAAACATTTCACTCTGCGATTTTTGGGCGAATGTGCATTCTAACCACAAAAACACCAATTTTGAAAGAAGCCCAATCAAAGCTTATTCGTCGTTTTTCTAGGCATATGAAAGCGAAAAGACGGTGTGATTTTGGTATTATTACACACACTTTGCGAATTCGGTGTCTATGTGCATTAAGACCGAAGAACACGACATGAAATAAGTAAAATCCAAGATTCTTCTTTCTATGTAGCTGGAACCGAAAACAACCTGTTTTGTTTTGTTTAGGCTTGTTAAGCTTCGCTTTGCTATTTGTGGGTGAATGAACACCGAAAGAACAATCCAAGCTTCTTAGTCCTCTTTCTATTGTGATGGAACCAAAACACCTAAGCTTGATTTTGGTTGATAAGAAACATTTCACTCTGCGATTTTTGGGCGAATGTGCATTCTAACCACAAAAACACCAATTTTGAAAGAAGCCCAATCAAAGCTTATTCGTCGTTTTTCTAGGCATATGAAAGCGAAAAGACGGTGTGATTTTGGTATTATTACACACACTTTGCGAATTCGGTGTCTATGTGCATTAAGACCGAAGAACACGACATGAAATAAGTAAAATCCAAGATTCTTCTTTCTATGTAGCTGGAACCGAAAACAACCTGTTTTGTTTTGTTTAGGCTTGTTAAGCTTCGCTTTGCTATTTGTGGGTGAATGAACACCGAAAGAACAATCCAAGCTTCTTAATCCTCTTTCTATTGTGATGGAACCAAAACACCTAAGCTTGATTTTGGCTGATAAGAAACATTTCACTCTGCAATTTTTGGGTGAATGTGCATTCTAACCACAAAAACACCAATTTTGAAAGAAGCCCAATCAAAGCTTATTCGTCGTCTTTCTACGCATATGAAAGCGAAAAGACGGTGTGGTGTTATTTTGGTATCATTACACACACTTTGCGAATTCGGTGTCTATGTGCATTAACACCGAAGAACACGACATGAAATAAGTAAAATCCAAGATTCTTCTTTCTATGTAGCTGGAACCGAAAACAACCTGTTTTGTTTTGTTTAGGCTTGTTAAACTTCGCTTTGCTATTTGTGGGTGAATGAACACCAAAAGAACAATCCAAGCTTGTTAGTCCTCTTTCTATTGTGATGGAACCAAAAGACCTAAGCTTGATTTTGGCTGATAAGAAACATTTCACTCTGCGATTTTGAGGTGAATGTGCATTTTAACCACAAAGACACCCATTTTGAAAGAAGCCCAATCAAAGCTTATTCGTCGTCCTTTACGCATATGAAAGCGAAAAGACGGTGTGGTGTTATTTTGGTATCATTACACACACTTTGCGAATTCGGTGTCAAAGTGCATTAACACCGAAGAACACGACATGAAATAAGCAAATCCAAGATTCTTCTTTCTATGTAGCTGGAACCGAAAACAACCTGTTTTGTTTTGTTTAGGCTTGTTAAACTTCGCTTTGCTATTTGTGCGTGAATGAACACCGAAAGAACAATCCAAGCTTCTTAGTCCTCTTTCTATTGTGATGGAACCAAAAGACCTAAGCTTGATTTTGGCTGTTAAGAAACATTTCACTCTGCGATTTTTGGGTGAATGTGCATTCTAACCACAAAAACACCAAATTTGAAATAAGCCCAATCCAAGCTTATTCGTCATCTTTCTACGCATATGAAAGCGAAAAGACGGTGTGGTGTTATTTTGGTATCATTACACACACTTTGAGAATTCGGTGTCAAAGTGCATTAACACCGAAGAACACGACATGAAATAAGCAAAATCCAACATTCTTCTTTCTATGTAGCTGGAACCCAAAACAACCTTTTTTGTTGTGTTTAGGCATGTTAAACTTCACTTTGCTATTTGTGGGCTTATTCGTCCTCTTTCTATTGTGATGGAACCAAAACACCTAAGCTTGATTTTGGTTGATAAGAAACATTTCACTCTGCGATTTTTGGGTGAATGTGCATTCTAACCACAAAAACACCAATTTTGAAATAAGCCCAATCAAAGCTTATTTGTCGTCTTTCTACGCATATGAAAGTGACAAGACGGTGTTGTGTTAATTTGGTATCATTCCACACACTTTGCGAATTCGGGGTCAATGTGCATTAACACCGAAGAACACAACATGAAATAAGTAAAATCCAAGATTCTTCTTTCTATGTAGCTGGAACCGAAAACAACCTGTTTTGTTTTGTTTAGGCTTGTTAAACTTCGCTTTGCTATTTGTGGGTGAATGAACAACGAAAGAACAATCCACGCTTATTCGTCTTTCTATTGTAATGGAACCAAAACACCTAAGCTTGATTTTGGCTGATAAGAAACATTTCACTCTGCGATTTTTGGGCGAATGTGCATTCTAACCACAAAAACACCAATTTTGAAAGAAGCCCAATCAAAGCTTATTCGTCGTTTTTCTAGGCATATGAAAGCGAAAAGACGGTGTGATTTTGGTATTATTACACACACTTTGCGAATTCGGTGTCTATGTGCATTAAGACCGAAGAACACGACATGAAATAAGTAAAATCCAAGATTCTTCTTTCTATGTAGCTGGAACCGAAAACAACCTGTTTTGTTTTGTTTAGGCTTGTTAAGCTTCGCTTTGCTATTTGTGGGTGAATGAACACCGAAAGAACAATCCAAGCTTCTTAATCCTCTTTCTATTGTGATGGAACCAAAACACCTAAGCTTGATTTTGGCTGATAAGAAACATTTCACTCTGCGATTTTTGGGTGAATGTGCATTCTAACCACAAAAACACCAAATTTGAAATAAGCCCAATCAAAGCTTATTCGTCCTCTTTCTACGCATATGAAAGCGAAAAGACGGTGTGGTGTTATTTTGGTATCATTACACACACTTTGCGAATTCGGTGTCAAAGTGCATTAACACCGAAGAACACGACATGAAATAAGCAAAATCCAACATTCTTCTTTCTATGTAGCTGGAACCCAAAACAACCTTTTTTGTTGTGTTTAGGCATGTTAAACTTCACTTTGCTATTTGTGGGTGAATGAACACCGAAAGAACAATCCAAGCTTATTCGTCCTCTTTCTATTGTGATGGAACCAAAACAGCTAAGCTTGATTTTGGTTGATAAGAAACATTTCCCTCTGCGATTTTTGGGTGAATGTGCATTCTAACCACCAAAACACCAATTTTGAAAGAAGCCAAATCAAAGCTTATTCGTCGTCTTTCTACGCATATGAAAGCGAAAAGACGGTGTGGTGTTATTTTGGTATCATTACACAATCTTTGCGATTTCTGGATCAATGTGCATTAACACCGAAGAACACGACATGAAATAAGCAAAATCCAACATTCTTCTTTCTATGTAGCTGGAACCCAAAACAACCTTTTTTGTTGTGTTTAGGCATGTTAAACTTCACTTTGCTATTTGTGGGCTTATTCGTCCTCTTTCTATTGTGATGGAACCAAAACACCTAAGCTTGATTTTGGTTGATAAGAAACATTTCACTCTGCGATTTTTGGGTGAATGTGCATTCTAACCACAAAAACACCAAATTTGAAATAAGCCCAATCAAAGCTTATTCGTCGTCTTTCTAATCATATGAAAGTGAAAAGACGGTGTTGTGTTATTTTGGTATCATTCCACACACTTTGCGAATTCGGTATCAATGTTCATTAACACCGAAGAACACGACATGAAATAAGTAAAATCCAACATTCTTCTTTCTATGTAGCTGGAACCCAAAACAACCTTTTTTGTTGTGTTTAGGCATGTTAAACTTCACTTTGCTATTTGTGGGCTTATTCGTCCTCTTTCTATTGTGATGGAACCAAAACACCTAAGCTTGATTTTGGTTGATAAGAAACATTTCACTCTGCGATTTTTGGGTGAATGTGCATTCTAACCACAAAAACACCAATTTTGAAATAAGCCCAATCAAAGCTTATTCGTCGTCTTTCTACGCATATGAAAGTGAAAAGACGGTGTTGTGTTAATTTGGTATCATTCCACACACTTTGCGAATTCGGGGTCAATGTGCATTAACACCGAAGAACACAACATGAAATAAGTAAAATCCAAGATTCTTCTTTCTATGTAGCTGGAACCGAAAACAACCTGTTTTGTTTTGTTTAGGCTTGTTAAACTTCGCTTTGCTATTTGTGGGTGAATGAACACCGAAAGAACAATCCAAGCTTATTCGTCTTTCTATTGTGATGGAACCAAAACACCTAAGCTTGATTTTGGCTGATAAGAAACATTTCACTCTGCGATTTTTGGGCGAATGTGCATTCTAACCACAAAAACACCAATTTTGAAAGAAGCCCAATCAAAGCTTATTCGTCGTTTTTCTAGGCATATGAAAGCGAAAAGACGGTGTGGTGTTATTTTGGTATCATTACACACACTTTGCGAATTCGGTGTCTATGTGCATTAACACCGAAGAACACGACATGAAATAAGTAAAATCCAAGATTCTTCGTTCTATGTAGCTGGAACCGAAAACAACCTGTTTTGTTTTGTTTAGGCTTGTTAAGCTTCGCTTTGCTATTTGTGGGTGAATGAACACCGAAAGAACAATCCAAGCTTCTTAATCCTCTTTCTATTGTGATGGAACCAAAACACCTAAGCATGATTTTGGCTGATAAGAAACATTTCACTCTGCGATTTTTGGGTGAATGTGCATTCTAACCACAAAAACACCAAATTTGAAATAAGCCCAATCAAAGCTTATTCGTCCTCTTTCTACGCATATGAAAGTGAAAAGACGGTGTGGTGTTATTTTGGTATCATTACACAATCTTTGCGATTTCTGGATCAATGTGCATTAACACCGAAGAACACGACATGAAATAAGCAAAATCCAACATTCTTCTTTCTATGTAGCTGGAACCCAAAACAACCTTTTTTGTTGTGTTTAGGCATGTTAAACTTCACTTTGCTATTTGTGGGCTTATTCGTCCTCTTTCTATTGTGATGGAACCAAAACACCTAAGCTTGATTTTGGTTGATAAGAAACATTTCACTCTGCGATTTTTGGGTGAATGTGCATTCTAACCACAAAAACACCAAATTTGAAATAAGCCCAATCAAAGCTTATTCGTCCTCTTTCTACGCATATGAAAGTGAAAAGACGGTGTTGTGTTAATTTGGTATCATTCCACACACTTTGCGAATTCGGGGTCAATGTGCATTAACACCGAAGAACACAACATGAAATAAGTAAAATCCAAGATTCTTCTTTCTATGTAGCTGGAAACCAAAACAACCTGTTTTGTTTTGTTTAGGCTTGTTAAGCTTCGCTTTGCTATTTGTGGGTGAATGAACACCGAAAGAACAATCCAAGCTTATTCGTCCTCTTTCTATTGTGATGGAACCAAAACACCTAAGCTTGATTTTGGTTGATAAGAAACATTTCCCTCTGCGATTTTTGGGTGAATGTGCATTCTAACCACAAAAACACCAAATTTGAAATAAGCCCAATCAAAGCTTATTCGTCCTCTTTCTACGCATATGAAAGTGAAAAGACGGTGTGGTGTTATTTTGGTATCATTACACAATCTTTGCGATTTCTGGATCAATGTGCATTAACACCGAAGAACACGACATGAAATAAGCAAAATCCAACATTCTTCTTTCTATGTAGCTGGAACCCAAAACAACCTTTTTTGTTGTGTTTAGGCATGTTAAACTTCACTTTGCTATTTGTGGGCTTATTCGTCCTCTTTCTATTGTGATGGAACCAAAACACCTAAGCTTGATTTTGGTTGATAAGAAACATTTCACTCTGCGATTTTTGGGTGAATGTGCATTCTAACCACAAAAACACCAAATTTGAAATAAGCCCAATCAAAGCTTATTCGTCGTCTTTCTATGCATATGAAAGCGAAAAGACGGTGTGGTGTTATTTTGGTATCATTACACACACTTTGCGAATTCGGTGTCAAAGTGCATTAACACCAAAGAACACGACATGAAATAAGCAAAATCGAACATTCTTCTTTCTATGTACCTGGAACCCAAAACAACCTTTTTTGTTGTGTTTAGGCATGTTAAACTTCACTTTGCTATTTGTGGGTGAATGAACACCGAAAGAACAATCCAAGCTTATTCGTCGTCTTTCTGTTGTGATGGAACCAAAACACCTAAGCTTGATTTTGGTTGATAAGAAACATTTCACTCTGCGATTTTGGAGTGAATGTGCATTCTAACCACAAAAACACCAATTTTGAAAGAAGCCCACTCAAAGCTTATTCGTCGTCTTTTACGCATATGAAAGCGAAAAGACGGTGTTGTGTTATTTTGGTATCATTACACACACTTTGCGAATTCGGTGTCAATGTGCATTAACACCGAAGAACACGACATGAAATAAGCAAAATCCAATATTTTTCTTTCTATGTAGCTGGAACCGAAAACGACCTGTTTTGTTTTGTTTAGGCTTGTTAAACTTCGCTTTGCTATTTTTGGGTGATTGAACACCGAAAGAACAATCCAAGCTTATTCGCCCTCTTTCTATTGTGATGGAACCAAAACACCTAAGCTTGATTTTGGCTGATAAGAAACATTTCACTCTGCGATTTTTGGGCGAATGTGCATTCTAACCACAAAAACACCAAATTTGAAATAAGCCCAATCAAAGCTTATTCGTCGTCTTCCTACGCATATGAAAGCGAAAAGACGGTGTGGTGTTATTTTGGTATCATTACACACACTTTGCGAATTCGGTGTCAAAGTGCATTAACACCGAAGAACACGACATGAAATAAGTAAAATCCAACATTCTTCTTTCTATGTAGCTGGAACCCAAAACAACCTTTTTTGTTGTGTTTAGGCATGTTAAACTTCACTTTGCTATTTGTGGGCTTATTCGTCCTCTTTCTATTGTGATGGAACCAAAACACCTAAGCTTGATTTTGGTTGATAAGAAACATTTCACTCTGCGATTTTTGGGTGAATGTGCATTCTAACCACAAAAACACCAAATTTGAAATAAGCCCAATCAAAGCTTATTCGTCGTCTTTCTAATCATATGAAAGTGAAAAGACGGCGTTGTGTTATTTTGGTATCATTCCACACACTTTGCGAATTCGGTATCAATGTTCATTAACACCGAAGAACACGACATGAAATAAGTAAAATCCAACATTCTTCTTTCTATGTAGCTGGAACCCAAAACAACCTTTTTTGTTGTGTTTAGGCATGTTAAACTTCACTTTGCTATTTGTGGGTGAATGAACACCGAAAGAACAATCCAAGCTTATTCGTCGTCTTTCTGTTGTGATGGAACCAAAACACCTAAGCTTGATTTTGGTTGATAAGAAACATTTCACTCTGCGATTTTGGAGTGAATGTGCATTCTAACCACAAAAACACCAATTTTGAAAGAAGCCCAATCAAAGCTTATTCGTCGTCTTTTACGCATATGAAAGCGAAAAGACGGTGTTGTGTTATTTTGGTATCATTACACACACTTTGCGAATTCGGTGTCAATGTGCATTAACACCGAAGAACACGACATGAAATAAGCAAAATCCAATATTTTTCTTTCTATGTAGCTGGAACCGAAAACGACCTGTTTTGTTTTGTTTAGGCTTGTTAAACTTCGCTTTGCTATTTTTGGGTGATTGAACACCGAAAGAACAATCCAAGCTTATTCGCCCTCTTTCTATTGTGATGGAACCAAAACACCTAAGCTTGATTTTGGCTGATAAGAAACATTTCACTCTGCGATTTTTGGGCGAATGTGCATTCTAACCACAAAAACACCAAATTTGAAATAAGCCCAATCAAAGCTTATTCGTCGTCTTCCTACGCATATGAAAGCGAAAAGACGGTGTGGTGTTATTTTGGTATCATTACACACACTTTGCGAATTCGGTGTCAAAGTGCATTAACACCGAAGAACACGACATGAAATAAGTAAAATCCAACATTCTTCTTTCTATGTAGCTGGAACCCAAAACAACCTTTTTTGTTGTGTTTAGGCATGTTAAACTTCACTTTGCTATTTGTGGGCTTATTCGTCCTCTTTCTATTGTGATGGAACCAAAACACCTAAGCTTGATTTTGGTTGATAAGAAACATTTCACTCTGCGATTTTTGGGTGAATGTGCATTCTAACCACAAAAACACCAAATTTGAAATAAGCCCAATCAAAGCTTATTCGTCGTCTTTCTAATCATATGAAAGTGAAAAGACGGCGTTGTGTTATTTTGGTATCATTCCACACACTTTGCGAATTCGGTATCAATGTTCATTAACACCGAAGAACACGACATGAAATAAGTAAAATCCAACATTCTTCTTTCTATGTAGCTGGAACCCAAAACAACCTTTTTTGTTGTGTTTAGGCATGTTAAACTTCACTTTGCTATTTGTGGGCTTATTCGTCCTCTTTCTATTGTGATGGAACCAAAACACCTAAGCTTGATTTTGGTTGATAAGAAACATTTCACTCTGCGATTTTTGGGTGAATGTGCATTCTAACCACAAAAACACCAAATTTGAAATAAGCCCAATCAAAGCTTATTCGTCGTCTTTCTACGCATATGAAAGTGAAAAGACGGTGTTGTGTTAATTTGGTATCATTCCACACACTTTGCGAATTCGGGGTCAATGTGCATTAACACCGAAGAACACAACATGAAATAAGTAAAATCCAAGATTCTTCTTTCTATGTAGCTGGAACCGAAAACAACCTGTTTTGTTTTGTTTAGGCTTGTTAAACTTCGCTTTGCTATTTGTGGGTGAATGAACACCGAAAGAACAATCCAAGCTTCTTAGTCCTCTTTCTATTGTGATGGAACCAAAACACCTAAGCTTGATTTTGGTTGATAAGAAACATTTCACTCTGCGATTTTTGGGCGAATGTGCATTCTAACCACAAAAACACCAAATTTGAAATAAGCCCAATCAAAGCTTATTCGTCGTCATTCTACGCATATGAAAGCGAAAAGACGGTGTGGTGTTATTTTGGTATCATTACACACACTTTGAGAATTCGGTGTCAAAGTGCATTAACACCGAAGAACACGACATGAAATAAACAAAATCCAACATTCTTCTTTCTATGTAGCTGGAACCCAAAACAACCTTTTTTGTTGTGTTTAGGCATGTTAAACTTCACTTTGCTATTTGTGGGCTTATTCGTCCTCTTTCTATTGTGATGGAACCAAAACACCTAAGCTTGATTTTGGTTTGTAAGAAACATTTCACTCTGCGATTTTTGGGTGAATGTGCATTCTAACCACAAAAACACCAATTTTGAAATAAGCCCAATCAAAGCTTATTTGTCGTCTTTCTACGCATATGAAAGTGAAAAGACGGTGTTGTGTTAATTTGGTATCATTCCACACACTTTGCGAATTCGGGGTCAATGTGCATTAACACCGAAGAACACAACATGAAATAAGTAAAATCCAAGATTCTTCTTTCTATGTAGCTGGAACCGAAAACAACCTGTTTTGTTTTGTTTAGGCTTGTTAAACTTCGCTTTGCTATTTAAGGGTGAATGAACACCGAAAGAACAATCCAAGCTTATTCGTCTTTCTATTGTAATGGAACCAAAACACCTAAGCTTGATTTTGGCTGATAAGAAACATTTCACTCTGCGATTTTTGGGCGAATGTGCATTCTAACCACAAAAACACCAATTTTGAAAGAAGCCCAATCAAAGCTTATTCGTCGTTTTTCTAGGCATATGAAAGCGAAAAGACGGTGTGATTTTGGTATTATTACACACACTTTGCGAATTCGGTGTCTATGTGCATTAAGACCGAAGAACACGACATGAAATAAGTAAAATCCAAGATTCTTCTTTCTATGTAGCTGGAACCGAGAACAACCTGTTTTGTTTTGTTTAGGCTTGTTAAGCTTCGCTTTGCTATTTGTGGGTGAATGAACACCGAAAGAACAATCCAAGCTTCTTAATCCTCTTTCTATTGTGATGGAACCAAAACACCTAAGCTTGATTTTGGCTGATAAGAAACATTTCACTCTGCGATTTTGGAGTGAATGTGCATTCTAACCACAAAAACACCAATTTTGAAAGAAGCCCAATCAAAGCTTATTCGTCGTCTTTTACGCATATGAAAGCGAAAAGACGGTGTTGTGTTATTTTGGTATCATTACACACACTTTGCGAATTCGGTGTCAATGTGCATTAACACCGAAGAACACGACATGAAATAAGCAAAATCCAATATTTTTCTTTCTATGTAGCTGGAACCGAAAACGACCTGTTTTGTTTTGTTTAGGCTTGTTAAACTTCGCTTTGCTATTTTTGGGTGATTGAACACCGAAAGAACAATCCAAGCTTATTCGCCCTCTTTCTATTGTGATGGAACCAAAACACCTAAGCTTGATTTTGGCTGATAAGAAACATTTCACTCTGCGATTTTTGGGCGAATGTGCATTCTAACCACAAAAACACCAATTTTGAAATAAGCCCAATCAAAGCTTATTTGTCGTCTTTCTACGCATATGAAAGTGACAAGACGGTGTTGTGTTAATTTGGTATCATTCCACACACTTTGCGAATTCGGGGTCAATGTGCATTAACACCGAAGAACACAACATGAAATAAGTAAAATCCAAGATTCTTCTTTCTATGTAGCTGGAACCGAAAACAACCTGTTTTGTTTTGTTTAGGCTTGTTAAACTTCGCTTTGCTATTTGTGGGTGAATGAACAACGAAAGAACAATCCAAGCTTATTCGTCTTTCTATTGTAATGGAACCAAAACACCTAAGCTTGATTTTGGCTGATAAGAAACATTTCACTCTGCGATTTTTGGGCGAATGTGCATTCTAACCACAAAAACACCAATTTTGAAAGAAGCCCAATCAAAGCTTATTCGTCGTTTTTCTAGGCATATGAAAGCGAAAAGACGGTGTGATTTTGGTATTATTACACACACTTTGCGAATTCGGTGTCTATGTGCATTAAGACCGAAGAACACGACATGAAATAAGTAAAATCCAAGATTCTTCTTTCTATGTAGCTGGAACCGAAAACAACCTGTTTTGTTTTGTTTAGGCTTGTTAAGCTTCGCTTTGCTATTTGTGGGTGAATGAACACCGAAAGAACAATCCAAGCTTCTTAGTCCTCTTTCTATTGTGATGGAACCAAAACACCTAAGCTTGATTTTGGTTGATAAGAAACATTTCACTCTGCGATTTTTGGGCGAATGTGCATTCTAACCACAAAAACACCAATTTTGAAAGAAGCCCAATCAAAGCTTATTCGTCGTTTTTCTAGGCATATGAAAGCGAAAAGACGGTGTGATTTTGGTATTATTACACACACTTTGCGAATTCGGTGTCTATGTGCATTAAGACCGAAGAACACGACATGAAATAAGTAAAATCCAAGATTCTTCTTTCTATGTAGCTGGAACCGAAAACAACCTGTTTTGTTTTGTTTAGGCTTGTTAAGCTTCGCTTTGCTATTTGTGGGTGAATGAACACCGAAAGAACAATCCAAGCTTCTTAATCCTCTTTCTATTGTGATGGAACCAAAACACCTAAGCTTGATTTTGGCTGATAAGAAACATTTCACTCTGCAATTTTTGGGTGAATGTGCATTCTAACCACAAAAACACCAATTTTGAAAGAAGCCCAATCAAAGCTTATTCGTCGTCTTTCTACGCATATGAAAGCGAAAAGACGGTGTGGTGTTATTTTGGTATCATTACACACACTTTGCGAATTCGGTGTCTATGTGCATTAACACCGAAGAACACGACATGAAATAAGTAAAATCCAAGATTCTTCTTTCTATGTAGCTGGAACCGAAAACAACCTGCTTTGTTTTGTTTAGGCTTGTTAAACTTCGCTTTGCTATTTGTGGGTGAATGAACACCAAAAGAACAATCCAAGCTTGTTAGTCCTCTTTCTATTGTGATGGAACCAAAAGACCTAAGCTTGATTTTGGCTGATAAGAAACATTTCACTCTGCGATTTTGAGGTGAATGTGCATTTTAACCACAAAGACACCCATTTTGAAAGAAGCCCAATCAAAGCTTATTCGTCGTCCTTTACGCATATGAAAGCGAAAAGACGGTGTGGTGTTATTTTGGTATCATTACACACACTTTGCGAATTCGGTGTCAAAGTGCATTAACACCGAAGAACACGACATGAAATAAGCAAATCCAAGATTCTTCTTTCTATGTAGCTGGAACCGAAAACAACCTGTTTTGTTTTGTTTAGGCTTGTTAAACTTCGCTTTGCTATTTGTGCGTGAATGAACACCGAAAGAACAATCCAAGCTTCTTAGTCCTCTTTCTATTGTGATGGAACCAAAAGACCTAAGCTTGATTTTGGCTGTTAAGAAACATTTCACTCTGCGATTTTTGGGTGAATGTGCATTCTAACCACAAAAACACCAAATTTGAAATAAGCCCAATCCAAGCTTATTCGTCATCTTTCTACGCATATGAAAGCGAAAAGACGGTGTGGTGTTATTTTGGTATCATTACACACACTTTGAGAATTCGGTGTCAAAGTGCATTAACACCGAAGAACACGACATGAAATAAGCAAAATCCAACATTCTTCTTTCTATGTAGCTGGAACCCAAAAGAACCTTTTTTGTTGTGTTTAGGCATGTTAAACTTCACTTTGCTATTTGTGGGCTTATTCGTCCTCTTTCTATTGTGATGGAACCAAAACACCTAAGCTTGATTTTGGTTGATAAGAAACATTTCACTCTGCGATTTTTGGGTGAATGTGCATTCTAACCACAAAAACACCAATTTTGAAATAAGCCCAATCAAAGCTTATTTGTCGTCTTTCTACGCATATGAAAGTGACAAGACGGTGTTGTGTTAATTTGGTATCATTCCACACACTTTGCGAATTCGGGGTCAATGTGCATTAACACCGAAGAACACAACATGAAATAAGTAAAATCCAAGATTCTTCTTTCTATGTAGCTGGAACCGAAAACAACCTGTTTTGTTTTGTTTAGGCTTGTTAAACTTCGCTTTGCTATTTGTGGGTGAATGAACAACGAAAGAACAATCCACGCTTATTCGTCTTTCTATTGTAATGGAACCAAAACACCTAAGCTTGATTTTGGCTGATAAGAAACATTTCACTCTGCGATTTTTGGGCGAATGTGCATTCTAACCACAAAAACACCAATTTTGAAAGAAGCCCAATCAAAGCTTATTCGTCGTTTTTCTAGGCATATGAAAGCGAAAAGACGGTGTGATTTTGGTATTATTACACACACTTTGCGAATTCGGTGTCTATGTGCATTAAGACCGAAGAACACGACATGAAATAAGTAAAATCCAAGATTCTTCTTTCTATGTAGCTGGAACCGAAAACAACCTGTTTTGTTTTGTTTAGGCTTGTTAAGCTTCGCTTTGCTATTTGTGGGTGAATGAACACCGAAAGAACAATCCAAGCTTCTTAATCCTCTTTCTATTGTGATGGAACCAAAACACCTAAGCTTGATTTTGGCTGATAAGAAACATTTCACTCTGCGATTTTTGGGTGAATGTGCATTCTAACCACAAAAACACCAAATTTGAAATAAGCCCAATCAAAGCTTATTCGTCCTCTTTCTACGCATATGAAAGCGAAAAGACGGTGTGGTGTTATTTTGGTATCATTACACACACTTTGCGAATTCGGTGTCAAAGTGCATTAACACCGAAGAACACGACATGAAATAAGCAAAATCCAACATTCTTCTTTCTATGTAGCTGGAACCCAAAACAACCTTTTTTGTTGTGTTTAGGCATGTTAAACTTCACTTTGCTATTTGTGGGTGAATGAACACCGAAAGAACAATCCAAGCTTATTCGTCCTCTTTCTATTGTGATGGAACCAAAACAGCTAAGCTTGATTTTGGTTGATAAGAAACATTTCCCTCTGCGATTTTTGGGTGAATGTGCATTCTAACCACCAAAACACCAATTTTGAAAGAAGCCAAATCAAAGCTTATTCGTCGTCTTTCTACGCATATGAAAGCGAAAAGACGGTGTGGTGTTATTTTGGTATCATTACACAATCTTTGCGATTTCTGGATCAATGTGCATTAACACCGAAGAACACGACATGAAATAAGCAAAATCCAACATTCTTCTTTCTATGTAGCTGGAACCCAAAACAACCTTTTTTGTTGTGTTTAGGCATGTTAAACTTCACTTTGCTATTTGTGGGCTTATTCGTCCTCTTTCTATTGTGATGGAACCAAAACACCTAAGCTTGATTTTGGTTGATAAGAAACATTTCACTCTGCGATTTTTGGGTGAATGTGCATTCTAACCACAAAAACACCAAATTTGAAATAAGCCCAATCAAAGCTTATTCGTCGTCTTTCTAATCATATGAAAGTGAAAAGACGGTGTTGTGTTATTTTGGTATCATTCCACACACTTTGCGAATTCGGTATCAATGTTCATTAACACCGAAGAACACGACATGAAATAAGTAAAATCCAACATTCTTCTTTCTATGTAGCTGGAACCCAAAACAACCTTTTTTGTTGTGTTTAGGCATGTTAAACTTCACTTTGCTATTTGTGGGCTTATTCGTCCTCTTTCTATTGTGATGGAACCAAAACACCTAAGCTTGATTTTGGTTGATAAGAAACATTTCACTCTGCGATTTTTGGGTGAATGTGCATTCTAACCACAAAAACACCAATTTTGAAATAAGCCCAATCAAAGCTTATTCGTCGTTTTTCTACGCATATGAAAGTGAAAAGACGGTGTTGTGTTAATTTGGTATCATTCCACACACTTTGCGAATTCGGGGTCAATGTGCATTAACACCGAAGAACACAACATGAAATAAGTAAAATCCAAGATTCTTCTTTCTATGTAGCTGGAACCGAAAACAACCTGTTTTGTTTTGTTTAGGCTTGTTAAACTTCGCTTTGCTATTTGTGGGTGAATGAACACCGAAAGAACAATCCAAGCTTATTCGTCTTTCTATTGTGATGGAACCAAAACACCTAAGCTTGATTTTGGCTGATAAGAAACATTTCACTCTGCGATTTTTGGGCGAATGTGCATTCTAACCACAAAAACACCAATTTTGAAAGAAGCCCAATCAAAGCTTATTCGTCGTTTTTCTAGGCATATGAAAGCGAAAAGACGGTGTGGTGTTATTTTGGTATCATTACACACACTTTGCGAATTCGGTGTCTATGTGCATTAACACCGAAGAACACGACATGAAATAAGTAAAATCCAAGATTCTTCGTTCTATGTAGCTGGAACCGAAAACAACCTGTTTTGTTTTGTTTAGGCTTGTTAAGCTTCGCTTTGCTATTTGTGGGTGAATGAACACCGAAAGAACAATCCAAGCTTCTTAATCCTCTTTCTATTGTGATGGAACCAAAACACCTAAGCATGATTTTGGCTGATAAGAAACATTTCACTCTGCGATTTTTGGGTGAATGTGCATTCTAACCACAAAAACACCAAATTTGAAATAAGCCCAATCAAAGCTTATTCGTCCTCTTTCTACGCATATGAAAGTGAAAAGACGGTGTGGTGTTATTTTGGTATCATTACACAATCTTTGCGATTTCTGGATCAATGTGCATTAACACCGAAGAACACGACATGAAATAAGCAAAATCCAACATTCTTCTTTCTATGTAGCTGGAACCCAAAACAACCTTTTTTGTTGTGTTTAGGCATGTTAAACTTCACTTTGCTATTTGTGGGCTTATTCGTCCTCTTTCTATTGTGATGGAACCAAAACACCTAAGCTTGATTTTGGTTGATAAGAAACATTTCACTCTGCGATTTTTGGGTGAATGTGCATTCTAACCACAAAAACACCAAATTTGAAATAAGCCCAATCAAAGCTTATTCGTCCTCTTTCTACGCATATGAAAGTGAAAAGACGGTGTTGTGTTAATTTGGTATCATTCCACACACTTTGCGAATTCGGGGTCAATGTGCATTAACACCGAAGAACACAACATGAAATAAGTAAAATCCAAGATTCTTCTTTCTATGTAGCTGGAAACCAAAACAACCTGTTTTGTTTTGTTTAGGCTTGTTAAGCTTCGCTTTGCTATTTGTGGGTGAATGAACACCGAAAGAACAATCCAAGCTTATTCGTCCTCTTTCTATTGTGATGGAACCAAAACACCTAAGCTTGATTTTGGTTGATAAGAAACATTTCCCTCTGCGATTTTTGGGTGAATGTGCATTCTAACCACAAAAACACCAAATTTGAAATAAGCCCAATCAAAGCTTATTCGTCCTCTTTCTACGCATATGAAAGTGAAAAGACGGTGTGGTGTTATTTTGGTATCATTACACAATCTTTGCGATTTCTGGATCAATGTGCATTAACACCGAAGAACACGACATGAAATAAGCAAAATCCAACATTCTTCTTTCTATGTAGCTGGAACCCAAAACAACCTTTTTTGTTGTGTTTAGGCATGTTAAACTTCACTTTGCTATTTGTGGGCTTATTCGTCCTCTTTCTATTGTGATGGAACCAAAACACCTAAGCTTGATTTTGGTTGATAAGAAACATTTCACTCTGCGATTTTTGGGTGAATGTGCATTCTAACCACAAAAACACCAAATTTGAAATAAGCCCAATCAAAGCTTATTCGTCGTCTTTCTATGCATATGAAAGCGAAAAGACGGTGTGGTGTTATTTTGGTATCATTACACACACTTTGCGAATTCGGTGTCAAAGTGCATTAACACCAAAGAACACGACATGAAATAAGCAAAATCGAACATTCTTCTTTCTATGTACCTGGAACCCAAAACAACCTTTTTTGTTGTGTTTAGGCATGTTAAACTTCACTTTGCTATTTGTGGGTGAATGAACACCGAAAGAACAATCCAAGCTTATTCGTCGTCTTTCTGTTGTGATGGAACCAAAACACCTAAGCTTGATTTTGGTTGATAAGAAACATTTCACTCTGCGATTTTGGAGTGAATGTGCATTCTAACCACAAAAACACCAATTTTGAAAGAAGCCCACTCAAAGCTTATTCGTCGTCTTTTACGCATATGAAAGCGAAAAGACGGTGTTGTGTTATTTTGGTATCATTACACACACTTTGCGAATTCGGTGTCAATGTGCATTAACACCGAAGAACACGACATGAAATAAGCAAAATCCAATATTTTTCTTTCTATGTAGCTGGAACCGAAAACGACCTGTTTTGTTTTGTTTAGGCTTGTTAAACTTCGCTTTGCTATTTTTGGGTGATTGAACACCGAAAGAACAATCCAAGCTTATTCGCCCTCTTTCTATTGTGATGGAACCAAAACACCTAAGCTTGATTTTGGCTGATAAGAAACATTTCACTCTGCGATTTTTGGGCGAATGTGCATTCTAACCACAAAAACACCAAATTTGAAATAAGCCCAATCAAAGCTTATTCGTCGTCTTCCTACGCATATGAAAGCGAAAAGACGGTGTGGTGTTATTTTGGTATCATTACACACACTTTGCGAATTCGGTGTCAAAGTGCATTAACACCGAAGAACACGACATGAAATAAGTAAAATCCAACATTCTTCTTTCTATGTAGCTGGAACCCAAAACAACCTTTTTTGTTGTGTTTAGGCATGTTAAACTTCACTTTGCTATTTGTGGGCTTATTCGTCCTCTTTCTATTGTGATGGAACCAAAACACCTAAGCTTGATTTTGGTTGATAAGAAACATTTCACTCTGCGATTTTTGGGTGAATGTGCATTCTAACCACAAAAACACCAAATTTGAAATAAGCCCAATCAAAGCTTATTCGTCGTCTTTCTAATCATATGAAAGTGAAAAGACGGCGTTGTGTTATTTTGGTATCATTCCACACACTTTGCGAATTCGGTATCAATGTTCATTAACACCGAAGAACACGACATGAAATAAGTAAAATCCAACATTCTTCTTTCTATGTAGCTGGAACCCAAAACAACCTTTTTTGTTGTGTTTAGGCATGTTAAACTTCACTTTGCTATTTGTGGGTGAATGAACACCGAAAGAACAATCCAAGCTTATTCGTCGTCTTTCTGTTGTGATGGAACCAAAACACCTAAGCTTGATTTTGGTTGATAAGAAACATTTCACTCTGCGATTTTGGAGTGAATGTGCATTCTAACCACAAAAACACCAATTTTGAAAGAAGCCCAATCAAAGCTTATTCGTCGTCTTTTACGCATATGAAAGCGAAAAGACGGTGTTGTGTTATTTTGGTATCATTACACACACTTTGCGAATTCGGTGTCAATGTGCATTAACACCGAAGAACACGACATGAAATAAGCAAAATCCAATATTTTTCTTTCTATGTAGCTGGAACCGAAAACGACCTGTTTTGTTTTGTTTAGGCTTGTTAAACTTCGCTTTGCTATTTTTGGGTGATTGAACACCGAAAGAACAATCCAAGCTTATTCGCCCTCTTTCTATTGTGATGGAACCAAAACACCTAAGCTTGATTTTGGCTGATAAGAAACATTTCACTCTGCGATTTTTGGGCGAATGTGCATTCTAACCACAAAAACACCAAATTTGAAATAAGCCCAATCAAAGCTTATTCGTCGTCTTCCTACGCATATGAAAGCGAAAAGACGGTGTGGTGTTATTTTGGTATCATTACACACACTTTGCGAATTCGGTGTCAAAGTGCATTAACACCGAAGAACACGACATGAAATAAGTAAAATCCAACATTCTTCTTTCTATGTAGCTGGAACCCAAAACAACCTTTTTTGTTGTGTTTAGGCATGTTAAACTTCACTTTGCTATTTGTGGGCTTATTCGTCCTCTTTCTATTGTGATGGAACCAAAACACCTAAGCTTGATTTTGGTTGATAAGAAACATTTCACTCTGCGATTTTTGGGTGAATGTGCATTCTAACCACAAAAACACCAAATTTGAAATAAGCCCAATCAAAGCTTATTCGTCGTCTTTCTAATCATATGAAAGTGAAAAGACGGCGTTGTGTTATTTTGGTATCATTCCACACACTTTGCGAATTCGGTATCAATGTTCATTAACACCGAAGAACACGACATGAAATAAGTAAAATCCAACATTCTTCTTTCTATGTAGCTGGAACCCAAAACAACCTTTTTTGTTGTGTTTAGGCATGTTAAACTTCACTTTGCTATTTGTGGGCTTATTCGTCCTCTTTCTATTGTGATGGAACCAAAACACCTAAGCTTGATTTTGGTTGATAAGAAACATTTCACTCTGCGATTTTTGGGTGAATGTGCATTCTAACCACAAAAACACCAAATTTGAAATAAGCCCAATCAAAGCTTATTCGTCGTCTTTCTACGCATATGAAAGTGAAAAGACGGTGTTGTGTTAATTTGGTATCATTCCACACACTTTGCGAATTCGGGGTCAATGTGCATTAACACCGAAGAACACAACATGAAATAAGTAAAATCCAAGATTCTTCTTTCTATGTAGCTGGAACCGAAAACAACCTGTTTTGTTTTGTTTAGGCTTGTTAAACTTCGCTTTGCTATTTGTGGGTGAATGAACACCGAAAGAACAATCCAAGCTTCTTAGTCCTCTTTCTATTGTGATGGAACCAAAACACCTAAGCTTGATTTTGGTTGATAAGAAACATTTCACTCTGCGATTTTTGGGCGAATGTGCATTCTAACCACAAAAACACCAAATTTGAAATAAGCCCAATCAAAGCTTATTCGTCGTCATTCTACGCATATGAAAGCGAAAAGACGGTGTGGTGTTATTTTGGTATCATTACACACACTTTGAGAATTCGGTGTCAAAGTGCATTAACACCGAAGAACACGACATGAAATAAACAAAATCCAACATTCTTCTTTCTATGTAGCTGGAACCCAAAACAACCTTTTTTGTTGTGTTTAGGCATGTTAAACTTCACTTTGCTATTTGTGGGCTTATTCGTCCTCTTTCTATTGTGATGGAACCAAAACACCTAAGCTTGATTTTGGTTTGTAAGAAACATTTCACTCTGCGATTTTTGGGTGAATGTGCATTCTAACCACAAAAACACCAATTTTGAAATAAGCCCAATCAAAGCTTATTTGTCGTCTTTCTACGCATATGAAAGTGAAAAGACGGTGTTGTGTTAATTTGGTATCATTCCACACACTTTGCGAATTCGGGGTCAATGTGCATTAACACCGAAGAACACAACATGAAATAAGTAAAATCCAAGATTCTTCTTTCTATGTAGCTGGAACCGAAAACAACCTGTTTTGTTTTGTTTAGGCTTGTTAAACTTCGCTTTGCTATTTAAGGGTGAATGAACACCGAAAGAACAATCCAAGCTTATTCGTCTTTCTATTGTAATGGAACCAAAACACCTAAGCTTGATTTTGGCTGATAAGAAACATTTCACTCTGCGATTTTTGGGCGAATGTGCATTCTAACCACAAAAACACCAATTTTGAAAGAAGCCCAATCAAAGCTTATTCGTCGTTTTTCTAGGCATATGAAAGCGAAAAGACGGTGTGATTTTGGTATTATTACACACACTTTGCGAATTCGGTGTCTATGTGCATTAAGACCGAAGAACACGACATGAAATAAGTAAAATCCAAGATTCTTCTTTCTATGTAGCTGGAACCGAGAACAACCTGTTTTGTTTTGTTTAGGCTTGTTAAGCTTCGCTTTGCTATTTGTGGGTGAATGAACACCGAAAGAACAATCCAAGCTTCTTAATCCTCTTTCTATTGTGATGGAACCAAAACACCTAAGCTTGATTTTGGCTGATAAGAAACATTTCACTCTGCGATTTTGGAGTGAATGTGCATTCTAACCACAAAAACACCAATTTTGAAAGAAGCCCAATCAAAGCTTATTCGTCGTCTTTTACGCATATGAAAGCGAAAAGACGGTGTTGTGTTATTTTGGTATCATTACACACACTTTGCGAATTCGGTGTCAATGTGCATTAACACCGAAGAACACGACATGAAATAAGCAAAATCCAATATTTTTCTTTCTATGTAGCTGGAACCGAAAACGACCTGTTTTGTTTTGTTTAGGCTTGTTAAACTTCGCTTTGCTATTTTTGGGTGATTGAACACCGAAAGAACAATCCAAGCTTATTCGCCCTCTTTCTATTGTGATGGAACCAAAACACCTAAGCTTGATTTTGGCTGATAAGAAACATTTCACTCTGCGATTTTTGGGCGAATGTGCATTCTAACCACAAAAACACAAAATTTGAAATAAGCCCAATCAAAGCTTATTCGTCGTCTTCCTACGCATATGAAAGCGAAAAGACGGTGTGGTGTTATTTTGGTATCATTACACACACTTTGCGAATTCGGTGTCAAAGTGCATTAACACCGAAGAACACGACATGAAATAAGTAAAATCCAACATTCTTCTTTCTATGTAGCTGGAACCCAAAACAACCTTTTTTGTTGTGTTTAGGCATGTTAAACTTCACTTTGCTATTTGTGGGCTTATTCGTCCTCTTTCTATTGTGATGGAACCAAAACACCTAAGCTTGATTTTGGTTGATAAGAAACATTTCACTCTGTGATTTTTGGGTGAATGTGCATTCTAACCACAAAAACACCAAATTTGAAATAAGCCCAATCAAATCTTATTCGTCGTCTTTCTAATCATATGAAAGTGAAAAGACGGCGTTGTGTTATTTTGGTATCATTCCACACACTTTGCGAATTCGGTATCAATGTTCATTAACACCGAAGAACACGACATGAAATAAGTAAAATCCAACATTCTTCTTTCTATGTAGCTGGAACCCAAAACAACCTTTTTTGTTGTGTTTAGGCATGTTAAACTTCACTTTGCTATTTGTGGGCTTATTCGTCCTCTTTCTATTGTGATGGAACCAAAACACCTAAGCTTGATTTTGGTTGATAAGAAACATTTCACTCTGCGATTTTTGGGTGAATGTGCATTCTAACCACAAAAACACCAAATTTGAAATAAGCCCAATCAAAGCTTACTCGTCGTCTTTCTACGCATATGAAAGTGAAAAGACGGTGTTGTGTTAATTTGGTATCATTCCACACACTTTGCGAATTCGGGGTCAATGTGCATTAACACCGAAGAACACAACATGAAATAAGTAAAATCCAAGATTCTTCTTTCTATGTAGCTGGAACCGAAAACAACCTGTTTTGTTTTGTTTAGGCTTGTTAAACTTCGCTTTGCTATTTGTGGGTGAATGAACACCGAAAGAACAATCCAAGCTTCTTAGTCCTCTTTCTATTGTGATGGAACCAAAACACCTAAGCTTGATTTTGGTTGATAAGAAACATTTCACTCTGCGATTTTTGGGCGAATGTGCATTCTAACCACAAAAACACCAAATTTGAAATAAGCCCAATCAAAGCTTATTCGTCGTCATTCTACGCATATGAAAGCGAAAAGACGGTGTGGTGTTATTTTGGTATCATTACACACACTTTGAGAATTCGGTGTCAAAGTGCATTAACACCGAAGAACACGACATGAAATAAGCAAAATCGAACATTCTTCTTTCTATGTAGCTGGAACCCAAAACAACCTTTTTTGTTGTGTTTAGGCATGTTAAACTTCACTTTGCTATTTGTGGGCTTATTCGTCCTCTTTCTATTGTGATGGAACCAAAACACCTAAGCTTGATTTTGGTTGATAAGAAACATTTCACTCTGCGATTTTTGGGTGAATGTGCATTCTAACCACAAAAACACCAATTTTGAAAGAAGCCCAATCAAAGCTTATTCGTCGTTTTTCTAGGCATATGAAAGCGAAAAGACGGTGTGATTTTGGTATTATTACACACACTTTGCGAATTCGGTGTCTATGTGCATTAAGACCGAAGAACACGACATGAAATAAGTAAAATCCAAGATTCTTCTTTCTATGTAGCTGGAACCGAAAACAACCTGTTTTGTTTTGTTTAGGCTTGTTAAGCTTCGCTTTGCTATTTGTGGGTGAATGAACACCGAAAGAACAATCCAAGCTTCTTAATCCTCTTTCTATTGTGATGGAACCAAAACACCTAAGCTTGATTTTGGCTGATAAGAAACATTTCACTCTGCAATTTTTGGGTGAATGTGCATTCTAACCACAAAAACACCAATTTTGAAAGAAGCCCAATCAAAGCTTATTCGTCGTCTTTCTACGCATATGAAAGCGAAAAGACGGTGTGGTGTTATTTTGGTATCATTACACACACTTTGCGAATTCGGTGTCTATGTGCATTAACACCGAAGAACACGACATGAAATAAGTAAAATCCAAGATTCTTCTTTCTATGTAGCTGGAACCGAAAACAACCTGTTTTGTTTTGTTTAGGCTTGTTAAACTTCGCTTTGCTATTTGTGGGTGAATGAACACCAAAAGAACAATCCAAGCTTGTTAGTCCTCTTTCTATTGTGATGGAACCAAAAGACCTAAGCTTGATTTTGGCTGTTAAGAAACATTTCACTCTGCGATTTTTGGGTGAATGTGCATTCTAACCACAAAAACACCAAATTTGAAAGAAGCCCAATCCAAGCTTATTCGTCATCTTTCTACGCATATGAAAGCGAAAAGACGGTGTGGTGTTATTTTGGTATCATTACACACACTTTGCGAATTCGGTGTCTATGTGCATTAAGACCGAAGAACATGACATGAAATAAGTAAAATCCAAGATTCTTCTTTCTATGTAGCTGGAAACCAAAACAACCTGTTTTGTTTTGTTTAGGCTTGTTAAACTTCGCTTTGCTATTTGTGGGTGAATGAACACCGAAAGAACAATCCAAGCTTCTTAGTCCTCTTTCTATTGTGATGGAACCAAAACACCTAAGCTTGATTTTGGTTGATAAGAAACATTTCACTCTCCGATTTTTGGGTGAATGTGCATTCTAACCACAAAAACACCAAATTTGAAATAAGCCCAATGAAAGCTTATTCGTCGTCTTTCTACGCATATGAAAGCGAAAAGACGGTGTTGTGTTATTTTGGTATCATTACACACACTTTGAGAATTCGGTGTCAAAGTGTATTAACACCGAAGAACACAACATGAAATAAGCAAAATCCAACATTCTTCTTTCTATGTAGCTGGAACCCAAAACAACCTTTTTTGTTGTCTTTAGGCATGTTAAACTTCACTTTGCTATTTGTGGGTGAATGAACACCGAAAGAACAATCCAAGCTTATTCGTCCTCTTTCTATTGTGATGGAACCAAAACACCTAAGCTTCATTTTGGTTGATAAGAAACATTTCCCTCTGCGATTTTTGGGTGAATGTGCATTCTAACCACAAAAACACCAAATTTGAAATAAGCCCAATCAAAGCTTATTCGTCCTCTTTCTACGCATATGAAAGTGAAAAGACGGTGTGGTGTTATTTTGGTATCATTACACAATCTTTGCGATTTCTGGATCAATGTGCATTAACACCGAAGAACAGGACATGAAATAAGCAAAATCCAACATTCTTCTTTCTATGTAGCTGGAACCCAAAACAACCTTTTTTGTTGTGTTTAGGCATGTTAAACTTCACTTTGCTATTTGTGGGCTTATTCGTCCTCTTTCTATTGTGATGGAACCAAAACACCTAAGCTTGATTTTGGTTGATAAGAAACATTTCACTCTGCGATTTTTGGGTGAATGTGCATTCTAACCACAAAAACACCAATTTTGAAATAAGCCCAATCAAAGCTTATTCGACGTCTTTCTACGCATATGAAAGTGAAAAGACGGTGTTGTGTTAATTTGGTATCATTCCACACACTTTGCGAATTCGGGGTCAATGTGCATTAACACCGAAGAACACAACATGAAATAAGTAAAATCCAAGATTCTTCTTTCTATGTAGCTGGAACCGAAAACAACCTGTTTTGTTTTGTTTAGGCTTGTTAAACTTCGCTTTGCTATTTGTGGGTGAATGAACACCGAAAGAACAATCCAAGCTTATTCGTCTTTCTATTGTAATGGAACCAAAACACCTAAGCTTGATTTTGGCTGATAAGAAACATTTCACTCTGCGATTTTTGGGCGAATGTGCATTCTAACCACAAAAACACCAATTTTGAAAGAAGCCCAATCAAAGCTTATTCGTCGTTTTTCTAGGCATATGAAAGCGAAAAGACGGTGTGATTTTGGTATTATTACACACACTTTGCGAATTCGGTGTCTATGTGCATTAAGACCGAAGAACACGACATGAAATAAGTAAAATCCAAGATTCTTCTTTCTATGTAGCTGGAACCGAAAACAACCAGTTTTGTTTTGTTTAGGCTTGTTAAGCTTCGCTTTGCTATTTGTGGGTGAATGAACACCGAAAGAACAATCCAAACTTCTTAATCCTCTTTCTATTGTGATGGAACCAAAACACCTAAGCTTGATTTTGGCTGATAAGAAACATTTCACTCTGCGATTTTGGAGTGAATGTGCATTCTAACCACAAAAACACCAATTTTGAAAGAAGCCCAATCAAAGCTTATTCGTCGTCTTTTACGCATATGAAAGCGAAAAGACGGTGTGGTGTTATTTTGGTGTCATTACACACACTTTGCGAATTCGGTGTCTATGTGCATTAACACCGAAGAACACGACATGAAATAAGCAAAATCCAATATTTTTCTTTCTCTGTAGCTGGAACCGAAAACGACCTCTTTTGTTTTGTTTAGGCTTGTTAAACTTCGCTTTGCTATTTTTGGGTGATTGAACACCGAAAGAACAATCCAAGCTTATTCGCCCTCTTTCTATTGTGATGGAACCAAAACACCTAAGCTTGATTTTGGCTGATAAGAAACATTTCACTCTGCGATTTTTGGGCGAATGTGCATTCTAACCACAAAAACACCAAATTTGAAATAAGCCCAATCAAAGCTTATTCGTCGTCTTCCTACGCATATGAAAGCGAAAAGACGGTGTGGTGTTATTTTGGTATCATTACACACACTTTGCGAATTCGGTGTCAAAGTGCATTAACACCGAAGAACACGACATGAAATAAGTAAAATCCAACATTCTTCTTTCTATGTAGCTGGAACCCAAAACAACCTTTTTTGTTGTGTTTAGGCATGTTAAACTTCACTTTGCTATTTGTGGGCTTATTCGTCCTCTTTCTATTGTGATGGAACCAAAACACCTAAGCTTGATTTTGGTTGATAAGAAACATTTCACTCTGCGATTTTTGGGTGAATGTGCATTCTAACCACAAAAACACCAAATTTGAAATAAGCCCAATCAAAGCTTATTCGTCGTCTTTCTAATCATATGAAAGTGAAAAGACGGCGTTGTGTTATTTTGGTATCATTCCACACACTTTGCGAATTCGGTATCAATGTTCATTAACACCGAAGAACACGACATGAAATAAGTAAAATCCAACATTCTTCTTTCTATGTAGCTGGAACCCAAAACAACCTTTTTTGTTGTGTTTAGGCATGTTAAACTTCACTTTGCTATTTGTGGGCTTATTCGTCCTCTTTCTATTGTGATGGAACCAAAACACCTAAGCTTGATTTTGGTTGATAAGAAACATTTCACTCTGCGATTTTTGGGTGAATGTGCATTCTAACCACAAAAACACCAAATTTGAAATAAGCCCAATCAAAGCTTATTCGTCGTCTTTCTACGCATATGAAAGTGAAAAGACGGTGTTGTGTTAATTTGGTATCATTCCACACACTTTGCGAATTCGGGGTCAATGTGCCTTAACACCGAAGAACACAACATGAAATAAGTAAAATCCAAGATTCTTCTTTCTATGTAGCTGGAACCGAAAACAACCTGTTTTGTTTTGTTTAGGCTTGTTAAACTTCGCTTTGCTATTTGTGGGTGAATGAACACCGAAAGAACAATCCAAGCTTCTTAGTCCTCTTTCTATTGTGATGGAACCAAAACACCTAAGCTTGATTTTGGTTGATAAGAAACATTTCACTCTGCGATTTTTGGGCGAATGTGCCTTCTAACCACAAAAACACCAAATTTGAAATAAGCCCAATCAAAGCTTATTCGTCGTCATTCTACGCATATGAAAGCGAAAAGACGGTGTGGTGTTATTTTGGTATCATTACACACACTTTGCGAATTCGGTGTCAAAGTGCATTAACACCGAAGAACACGACATGAAATAAGTAAAATCCAACATTCTTCTTTCTATGTAGCTGGAACCCAAAACAACCTTTTTTGTTGTGTTTAGGCATGTTAAACTTCACTTTGCTATTTGTGGGCTTATTCGTCCTCTTTCTATTGTGATGGAACCAAAACACCTAAGCTTGATTTTGGTTGATAAGAAACATTTCACTCTGCGATTTTTGGGTGAATGTGCATTCTAACCACAAAAACACCAATTTTGAAATAAGCCCAATCAAAGCTTATTTGTCGTCTTTCTACGCATATGAAAGTGAAAAGACGGTGTTGTGTTAATTTGGTATCATTCCACACACTTTGCGAATTCGGGGTCAATGTGCATTAACACCGAAGAACACAACATGAAATAAGTAAAATCCAAGATTCTTCTTTCTATGTAGCTGGAACCGAAAACAACCTGTTTTGTTTTGTTTAGGCTTGTTAAACTTCGCTTTGCTATTTGTGGGTGAATGAACACCGAAAGAACAATCCAAGCTTATTCGTCTTTCTATTGTAATGGAACCAAAACACCTAAGCTTGATTTTGGCTGATAAGAAACATTTCACTCTGCGATTTTTGGGCGAATGTGCATTCTAACCACAAAAACACCAATTTTGAAAGAAGCCCAATCAAAGCTTATTCGTCGTTTTTCTAGGCATATGAAAGCGAAAAGACGGTGTGATTTTGGTATTATTACACACACTTTGCGAATTCGGTGTCTATGTGCATTAAGACCGAAGAACACGACATGAAATAAGTAAAATCCAAGATTCTTCTTTCTATGTAGCTGGAACCGAAAACAACCAGTTTTGTTTTGTTTAGGCTTGTTAAGCTTCGCTTTGCTATTTGTGGGTGAATGAACACCGAAAGAACAATCCAAGCTTCTTAATCCTCTTTCTATTGTGATGGAACCAAAACACCTAAGCTTGATTTTGGCTGATAAGAAACATTTCACTCTGCGATTTTGGAGTGAATGTGCATTCTAACCACAAAAACACCAATTTTGAAAGAAGCCCAATCAAAGCTTATTCGTCGTCTTTTACGCATATGAAAGCGAAAAGACGGTGTGGTGTTATTTTGGTATCATTACACACACTTTGCGAATTCGGTGTCTATGTGCATTAACACCGAAGAACACGACATGAAATAAGCAAAATCCAATATTTTTCTTTCTCTGTAGCTGGAACCGAAAACGACCTCTTTTGTTTTGTTTAGGCTTGTTAAACTTCGCTTTGCTATTTTTGGGTGATTGAACACCGAAAGAACAATCCAAGCTTATTCGCCCTCTTTCTATTGTGATGGAACCAAAACACCTAAGCTTGATTTTGGCTGATAAGAAACATTTCACTCTGCGATTTTTGGGCGAATGTGCATTCTAACCACAAAAACACCAAATTTGAAATAAGCCCAATCAAAGCTTATTCGTCGTCTTCCTACGCATATGAAAGCGAAAAGACGGTGTGGTGTTATTTTGGTATCATTACACACACTTTGCGAATTCGGTGTCAAAGTGCATTAACACCGAAGAACACGACATGAAATAAGTAAAATCCAACATTCTTCTTTCTATGTAGCTGGAACCCAAAACAACCTTTTTTGTTGTGTTTAGGCATGTTAAACTTCACTTTGCTATTTGTGGGCTTATTCGTCCTCTTTCTATTGTGATGGAACCAAAACACCTAAGCTTGATTTTGGTTGATAAGAAACATTTCACTCTGCGATTTTTGGGTGAATGTGCATTCTAACCACAAAAACACCAAATTTGAAATAAGCCCAATCAAAGCTTATTCGTCGTCTTTCTACGCATATGAAAGTGAAAAGACGGTGTTGTGTTAATTTGGTATCATTCCACACACTTTGCGAATTCGGGGTCAATGTGCCTTAACACCGAAGAACACAACATGAAATAAGTAAAATCCAAGATTCTTCTTTCTATGTAGCTGGAACCGAAAACAACCTGTTTTGTTTTGTTTAGGCTTGTTAAACTTCGCTTTGCTATTTGTGGGTGAATGAACACCGAAAGAACAATCCAAGCTTCTTAGTCCTCTTTCTATTGTGATGGAACCAAAACACCTAAGCTTGATTTTGGTTGATAAGAAACATTTCACTCTGCGATTTTTGGGCGAATGTGCCTTCTTACCACAAAAACACCAAATTTGAAATAAGCCCAATCAAAGCTTATTCGTCGTCATTCTACGCATATGAAAGCGAAAAGACGGTGTGGTGTTATTTTGGTATCATTACACACACTTTGAGAATTCGGTGTCAAAGTGCATTAACACCGAAGAACACGACATGAAATAAGCAAAATCCAACATTCTTCTTTCTATGTAGCTGGAACCCAAAACAACCTTTTTTGTTGTGTTTAGGCATGTTAAACTTCACTTTGCTATTTGTGGGCTTATTCGTCCTCTTTCTATTGTGATGGAACCAAAACACCTAAGCTTGATTTTGGTTGATAAGAAACATTTCACTCTGCGATTTTTGGGTGAATGTGCATTCTAACCACAAAAACACCAATTTTGAAATAAGCCCAATCAAAGCTTATTTGTCGTCTTTCTACGCATATGAAAGTGAAAAGACGGTGTTGTGTTAATTTGGTATCATTCCACACACTTTGCGAATTCGGGGTCAATGTGCATTAACACCGAAGAACACAACATGAAATAAGTAAAATCCAAGATTCTTCTTTCTATGTAGCTGGAACCGAAAACAACCTGTTTTGTTTTGTTTAGGCTTGTTAAACTTCGCTTTGCTATTTGTGGGTGAATGAACACCGAAAAAACAATCCAAGCTTATTCGTCTTTCTATTGTAATGGAACCAAAACACCTAAGCTTGATTTTGGCTGATAAGAAACATTTCACTCTGCGATTTTTGGGCGAATGTGCATTCTAACCACAAAAACACCAATTTTGAAAGAAGCCCAATCAAAGCTTATTCGTCGTTTTTCTAGGCATATGAAAGCGAAAAGACGGTGTGATTTTGGTATTATTACACACACTTTGCGAATTCGGTGTCTATGTGCATTAAGACCGAAGAACACGACATGAAATAAGTAAAATCCAAGATTCTTCTTTCTATGTAGCTGGAACCGAAAAAAACCTGTTTTGTTTTGTTTAGGCTTGTTAAACTTCGCTTTGCTATTTGTGGGTGAATGAACACCGAAAGAACAATCCAAGCTTATTCGTCCTCTTTCTATTGTGATGGAACCAAAACACCTAAGCTTGATTTTGGCTGATAAGAAACATTTCACTCTGCGATTTTTGGGTGAACGTGCATTCTAACCACAAAAACACCAATTTGAAATAAGCCCAATCAAAGCTTATTCGTCGTCTTTCTACGCATATGAAAGCGAAAAGACGGTGTGGTGTTATTTTGGTATCATTACACACACTTTGCGAATTCGGTGTCTATGTGCATTAACACCGAAGAACACGACATGAAATAAGTAAAATCCAAGATTCTTCTTTCTATGTAGCTGGAACCGAAAACAACCTGTTTTGTTTTGTTTAGGCTTGTTAAACTTCGCTTTGCTATTTGTGGGTGAATGAACACCAAAAGAACAATCCAAGCTTGTTAGTCCTCTTTCTATTGTGATGGAACCAAAAGACCTAAGCTTGATTTTGGCTGATAAGAAACATTTCACTCTGCGATTTTGAGGTGAATGTGCATTTTAACCACAAAGACACCCATTTTGAAAGAAGCCCAATCAAAGCTTATTCGTCGTCCTTTACGCATATGAAAGCGAAAAGACGGTGTGGTGTTATTTTGGTATCATTACACACACTTTGCGAATTCGGTGTCAAAGTGCATTAACACCTAAGAACACGACATGAAATAAGCAAATCCAAGATTCTTCTTTCTATGTAGCTGGAACCGAAAACAACCTGTTTTGTTTTGTTTAGGCTTGTTAAACTTCGCTTTGCTATTTGTGCGTGAATGAACACCGAAAGAACAATCCAAGCTTCTTAGTCCTCTTTCTATTGTGATGGAACCAAAAGACCTAAGCTTGATTTTGGCTGTTAAGAAACATTTCACTCTGCGATTTTTGGGCGAATGTGCATTCTAACCACAAAAACACCAATTTTGAAAGAAGCCCAATCAAAGCTTATTCGTCGTTTTTCTAGGCATATGAAAGCGAAAAGACGGTGTGATTTTGGTATTATTACACACACTTTGCGAATTCGGTGTCTATGTGCATTAAGACCGAAGAACACGACATGAAATAAGTAAAATCCAAGATTCTTCTTTCTATGTAGCTGGAACCGAAAACAACCTGTTTTGTTTTGTTTAGGCTTGTTAAGCTTCGCTTTGCTATTTGTGGGTGAATGAACACCGAAAGAACAATCCAAGCTTCTTAATCCTCTTTCTATTGTGATGGAACCAAAACACCTAAGCTTGATTTTGGCTGATAAGAAACATTTCACTCTGCAATTTTTGGGTGAATGTGCATTCTAACCACAAAAACACCAATTTTGAAAGAAGCCCAATCAAAGCTTATTCGTCGTCTTTCTACGCATATGAAAGCGAAAAGACGGTGTGGTGTTATTTTGGTATCATTACACACACTTTGCGAATTCGGTGTCTATGTGCATTAACACCGAAGAACACGACATGAAATAAGTAAAATCCAAGATTCTTCTTTCTATGTAGCTGGAACCGAAAACAACCTGTTTTGTTTTGTTTAGGCTTGTTAAACTTCGCTTTGCTATTTGTGGGTGAATGAACACCAAAAGAACAATCCAAGCTTGTTAGTCCTCTTTCTATTGTGATGGAACCAAAAGACCTAAGCTTGATTTTGGCTGTTAAGAAACATTTCACTCTGCGATTTTTGGGTGAATGTGAATTCTAACCACAAAAACACCAAATTTGAAAGAAGCCCAATCCAAGCTTATTCGTCATCTTTCTACGCATATGAAAGCGAAAAGACGGTGTGGTGTTATTTTGGTATCATTACACACACTTTGCGAATTCGGTGTCTATGTGCATTAAGACCGAAGAACACGACATGAAATAAGTAAAATCCAAGATTCTTCTTTCTATGTAGCTGGAAACCAAAACAACCTGTTTTGTTTTGTTTAGGCTTGTTAAACTTCGCTTTGCTATTTGTGGGTGAATGAACACCGAAAGAACAATCCAAGCTTCTTAGTCCTCTTTCTATTGTGATGGAACCAAAACACCTAAGCTTGATTTTGGTTGATAAGAAACATTTCACTCTCCGATTTTTGGGTGAATGTGCATTCTAACCACAAAAACACCAAATTTGAAATAAGCCCAATCAAAGCTTATTCGTCGTCTTTCTACGCATATGAAAGCGAAAAGACGGTGTTGTGTTATTTTGGTATCATTACACACACTTTGAGAATTCGGTGTCAAAGTGTATTAACACCGAAGAACACGACATGAAATAAGCAAAATCCAACATTCTTCTTTCTATGTAGCTGGAACCCAAAACAACCTTTTTTGTTGTCTTTAGGCATGTTAAACTTCACTTTGCTATTTGTGGGTGAATGAACACCGAAAGAACAATCCAAGCTTATTCGTCCTCTTTCTATTGTGATGGAACCAAAACACCTAAGCTTCATTTTGGTTGATAAGAAACATTTCCCTCTGCGATTTTTGGGTGAATGTGCATTCTAACCACAAAAACACCAAATTTGAAATAAGCCCAATCAAAGCTTATGCGTCCTCTTTCTACGCATATGAAAGTGAAAAGACGGTGTGGTGTTATTTTGGTATCATTACACACACTTTGCGAATTCGGTGTCAAAGTGCATTAACACCGAAGAACACGACATGAAATAAGCAAAATCCAACATTCTTCTTTCTATGTAGCTGGAACCCAAAACAACCTTTTTTGTTGTGTTTAGGCATGTTAAACTTCACTTTGCTATTTGTGGGCTTATTCGTCCTCTTTCTATTGTGATGGAACCAAAACACCTAAGCTTGATTTTGGTTGATAAGAAACATTTCACTCTGCGATTTTTGGGTGAATGTGCATTCTAACCACAAAAACACCAATTTTGAAATAAGCCCAATCAAAGCTTATTCGACGTCTTTCTACGCATATGAAAGTGAAAAGACGGTGTTGTGTTAATTTGGTATCATTCCACACACTTTGCGAATTCGGGGTCAATGTGCATTAACACCGAAGAACACAACATGAAATAAGTAAAATCCAAGATTCTTCTTTCTATGTAGCTGGAACCGAAAACAACCTGTTTTGTTTTGTTTAGGCTTGTTAAACTTCGCTTTGCTATTTGTGGGTGAATGAACACCGAAAGAACAATCCAAGCTTATTCGTCTTTCTATTGTGATGGAACCAAAACACCTAAGCTTGATTTTGGTTGATAAGAAACATTTCACTCTGCGATTTTTGGGCGAATGTGCATTCTAACCACAAAAACACCAATTTTGAAAGAAGCCCAATCAAAGCTTATTCGTCGTCTTTCTACGCATATGAAAGCGAAAAGACGGTGTGGTGTTATTTTGGTATCATTACACACACTTTGCGAATTCGGGGTCAATGTGCATTAACACCGAAGAACACAACATGAAATAAGTAAAATCCAAGATTCTTCTTTCTATGTAGCTGGAACCGAAAACAACCTGTTTTGTTTTGTTTAGGCTTGTTAAACTTCGCTTTGCTATTTGTGGGTGAATGAACACCGAAAGAACAATCCAAGCTTATTCGTCTTTCTATTGTGATGGAACCAAAACACCTAAGCTTGATTTTGGTTGATAAGAAACATTTCCCTCTGCGATTTTTGGGCGAATGTGCATTCTAACCACAAAAACACCAATTTTGAAAGAAGCCCAATCAAAGCTTATTCGTCGTCTTTCTACGCATATGAAAGCGAAAAGACGGTGTGGTGTTATTTTGGTATCATTCCACACACTTTGCGAATTCGGGGTCAATGTGCATTAACACCGAAGAACACAACATGGAATAAGTAAAATCCAAGATTCTTCTTTCTATGTAGCTGGAACCGAAAACAACCTGTTTTGTTTTGTTTAGGCTTGTTAAGCTTCGCTTTGCTTTTTGTGGGTGAATGAACACCGAAAGAACAATCCAAGCTTCTTAATCCTCTTTCTATTGTGATGGAACCAAAACACCTAAGCTTGATTTTGGTTGATAAGAAACATTTCACTCTGCGATTTTTGGGTGAATGTGCATTCTAACCACAAAAACACCAAATTTGAAATAAGCCCAATCAAAGCTTATTCGTCGTCTTTCTACGCATATGAAAGTGAAAAGACGGTGTTGTGTTAATTTGGTATCATTCCACACACTTTGCGAATTCGGGGTCAATGTGCATTAACACCGAAGAACACAACATGAAATAAGTAAAATCCAAGATTCTTCTTTCTATGTAGCTGGAACCGAAAACAACCTGTTTTGTTTTGTTTAGGCTTGTTAAACTTCGCTTTGCTATTTGTGGGTGAATGAACACCGTAAGAACAATCCAAGCTTGTTAGTCCTCTTTCTATTGTGATGGAACCAAAAGACCTAAGCTTGATTTTGGCTGTTAAGAAACATTTCACTCTGTGATTTTTGGGTGAATGTGCATTCTAACAACAAAAACACCAAATTTGAAAGAAGCCCAATCAAAGCTTATTCGTCATCTTTCTACGCATATGAAAGTGAAAAGACGGTGCTGTGTTAATTTGGTATCATTCCACACACTTTGCGAATTCGGGGTCAATGTGCATTAACACCGAAGAACACAACATGAAATAAGTAAAATCCAAGATTCTTCTTTCTATGTAGCTGGAACCGAAAACAACCTGTTTTGTTTTGTTTAGGCTTGTTAAACTTCGCTTTGCTATTTGTGGGTGAATGAACACCGAAAGAACAATCCAAGCTTATTCGTCTTTCTATTGTGATGGAACCAAAACACCTAAGCTTGATTTTGGTTGATAAGAAACATTTCACTCTGCGATTTTTGGGCGAATGTGCATTCTAACCACAAAAACACCAATTTTGAAATAAGCCCAATCAAAGCTTATTCGTCGTCATTCTACGCATATGAAAGCGAAAAGACGGTGTGGTGTTATTTTGGTATCATTACACACACTTTGAGAATTCGGTGTCAAAGTGCATTAACACCGAAGAATACGACATGAAATAAGCAAAATCCAACATTCTTCTTTCTATGTAGCTGGAACCCAAAACAACCTTTTTTGTTGTGTTTAGGCATGTTAAACTTCACTTTGCTATTTGTGGGCTTATTCGTCCTCTTTCTATTGTGATGGAACCAAAACACCTAAGCTTGATTTTGGTTGATAAGAAACATTTCACTCTGCGATTTTTGGGTGAATGTGCATTCTAACCACAAAAACACCAATTTTGAAATAAGCCCAATCAAAGCTTATTTGTCGTCTTTCTACGCATATGAAAGTGAAAAGACGGTGTTGTGTTCATTTGGTATCATTCCACACACTTTGCGAATTCGGGGTCAATGTGCATTAACACCGAAGAACACAACATGAAATAAGTAAAATCCAAGATTCTTCTTTCTATGTAGCTGGAACCGAAAACAACCTGTTTTGTTTTGTTTAGGCTTGTTAAACTTCGCTTTGCTATTTGTGGGTGAATGAACACCGAAAGAACAATCCAAGCTTATTCGTCTTTCTATTGTAATGGAACCAGAACACCTAAGCTTGATTTTGGCTGATAAGAAACATTTCACTCTGCGATTTTTGGGCGAATGTGCATTCTAACCACAAAAACACCAATTTTGAAAGAAGCCCAATCAAAGCTTATTCCTCGTTTTTCTAGGCATATGAAAGCGAAAAGACGGTGTGATTTTGGTATTATTACACACACTTTGCGAATTCGGTGTCTATGTGCATTAAGACCGAAGAACACGACATGAAATAAGTAAAATCCAAGATTCTTCTTTCTATGTAGCTGGAACCGAAAACAACCTGTTTTGTTTTGTTTAGGATTGTTAAGCTTCGCTTTGCTATTTGTGGGTGAATGAACACCGAAAGAACAATCCAAGGTTCTTAATCCTCTTTCTATTGTGATGGAACCAAAACACCTAAGCTTGATTTTGGCTGATAAGAAACATTTCACTGCAATTTTTGGGTGAATGTGCATTCTAACCACAAAAACACCAATTTTGAAAGAAGCCCAATCAAAGCTTATTCGTCGTCTTTCTACGCATATGAAAGCGAAAAGACGGTGTGGTGTTATTTTGGTATCATTACACACACTTTGCGAATTCGGTGTCTATGTGCATTAACACCGAAGAACACGACATGAAATAAGTAAAATCCAAGATTCTTCTTTCTATGTAGCTGGAACCGAAAACAACCTGTTTTGTTTTGTTTAGGCTTGTTAAACTTCGCTTTGCTATTTGTGGGTCAATGAACACCAAAAGAACAATCCAAGCTTGTTAGTCCTCTTTCTATTGTGATGGAACCAAAAGACCTAAGCTTGATTTTGGCTGATAAGAAACATTTCACTCTGCGATTTTGAGGTGAATGTGCATTTTAACCACAAAGACACCCATTTTGAAATAAGCCCAATCAAAGCTTATTCGTCGTCCTTTACGCATATGAAAGCGAAAAGACGGTGTGGTGTTATTTTGGTATCATTACACACACTTTGCGAATTCGGTGTCAAAGTGCATTAACACCGAAGAACACGACATGAAATAAGCAAATCCAAGATTCTTCTTTCTATGTAGCTGGAACCGAAAACAACCTGTTTTGTTTTGTTTAGGCTTGTTAAACTTCGCTTTGCTATTTGTGCGTGAATGAACACCGAAAGAACAATCCAAGCTTCTTAGTCCTCTTTCTATTGTGATGGAACCAAAAGACCTAAGCTTGATTTTGGCTGTTAAGAAACATTTCACTCTGCGATTTTTGGGCGAATGTGCATTCTAACCACAAAAACACCAAATTTGAAAGAAGCCCAATCCAAGCTTATTCGTCATCTTTCTACGCATATGAAAGCGAAAAGACGGTGTGGTGTTATTTTGGTATCATTACACACACTTTGCGAATTCGGTGTCTATGTGCATTAAGACCGAAGAACACGACATGAAATAAGTAAAATCCAAGATTCTTCTTTCTATGTAGCTGGAAACCAAAACAACCTGTTTTGTTTTGTTTAGGCTTGTTAAACTTCGCTTTGCTATTTGTGGGTGAATGAACACCGAAAGAACAATCCAAGCTTCTTAGTCCTCTTTCTATTGTGATGGAACCAAAACACCTAAGCTTGATTTTGGTTGATAAGAAACATTTCACTCTGCGATTCTTGGGCGAATGTGCATTCTAACCACAAAAACACCAAATTTGAAATAAGCCCAATCAAAGCTTATTCGTCGTCATTCTACGCATATGAAAGCGAAAAGACGGTGTGGTGTTATTTTGGTATCATTACACACACTTTGAGAATTCGGTGTCAAAGTGCATTAACACCGAAGAACACGACATGAAATAAGCAAAATCCAACATTCTTCTTTCTATGTAGCTGGAACCCAAAACAACCTTTTTTGTTGTGTTTAGGCATGTTAAACTTCACTTTGCTATTTGTGGGCTTATTCGTCCTCTTTCTATTGTGATGGAACCAAAACACCTAAGCTTGATTTTGGTTGATAAGAAACATTTCACTCTGCGATTTTTGGGTGAATGTGCATTCTAACCACAAAAACACCAATTTTGAAATAAGCCCAATCAAAGCTTATTTGTCGTCTTTCTACGCATATGAAAGTGAAAAGACGGTGTTGTGTTAATTTGGTATCATTCCACACACTTTGCGAATTCGGGGTCAATGTGCATTAACACCGAAGAACACAACATGAAATAAGTAAAATCCAAGATTCTTCTTTCTATGTAGCTGGAACCGAAAACAACCTGTTTTGTTTTGTTTAGGCTTGTTAAACTTCGCTTTGCTATTTGTGGGTGAATGAACACCGAAAGAACAATCCAAGCTTATTCGTCTTTCTATTGTAATGGAACCAAAACACCTAAGCTTGATTTTGGCTGATAAGAAACATTTCACTCTGCGATTTTTGGGCGAATGTGCATTCTAACCACAAAAACACCAATTTTGAAAGAAGCCCAATCAAAGCTAATTCGTCGTTTTTCTAGGCATATGAAAGCGAAAAGACGGTGTGATTTTGGTATTATTACACACACTTTGCGAATTCGGTGTCTATGTGCATTAAGACCGAAGAACACGACATGAAATAAGTAAAATCCAAGATTCTTCTTTCTATGTAGCTGGAACCGAAAACAACCTGTTTTGTTTTGTTTAGGCTTGTTAAGCTTCGCTTTGCTATTTGTGGGTGAATGAACACCGAAAGAACAATCCAAGCTTCTTAATCCTCTTTCTATTGTGATGGAACCAAAACACCTAAGCTTGATTTTGGCTGATAAGAAACATTTCACTCTGCAATTTTTGGGTGAATGTGCATTCTAACCACAAAAACACCAATTTTGAAAGAAGCCCAATCAAAGCTTATTCGTCGTCTTTCTACGCATATGAAAGCGAAAAGACGGTGTGGTGTTATTTTGGTATCATTACACACACTTTGCGAATTCGGTGTCTATGTGCATTAACACCGAAGAACACGACATGAAATAAGTAAAATCCAAGATTCTTCTTTCTATGTAGCTGGAACCGAAAACAACCTGTTTTGTTTTGTTTAGGCTTGTTAAACTTCGCTTTGCTATTTGTGGGTGAATGAACACCGAAAGAACAATCCAAGCTTATTCGTCCTCTTTCTATTGTGATGTAACCAAAACACCTAAGCTTCATTTTGGTTGATAAGAAACATTTCCCTCTGCGATTTTTGGGTGAATGTGCATTCTAACCACAAAAACACCAAATTTGAAATAAGCACAATCAAAGCTTATTCGTCCTCTTTCTACGCATATGAAAGTGAAAAGACGGTGTGGTGTTATTTTGGTATCATTACACAATCTTTGCGATTTCTGGATCAATGTGCATTAACATCGAAGAACAGGACATGAAATAAGCAAAATCCAACATTCTTCTTTCTATGTAGCTGGAACCCAAAACAACCTTTTTTGTTGTGTTTAGGCATGTTAAACTTCACTTTGCTATTTGTGGGCTTATTCGTCCTCTTTCTATTGTGATGGAACCAAAACACCTAAGCTTGATTTTGGTTGATAAGAAACATTTCACTCTGCGATTTTTGGGTGAATGTGCATTCTAACCACAAAAACACCAATTTTGAAATAAGCCCAATCAAAGCTTATTCGTCGTCTTTCTACGCATATGAAAGCGAAAAGACGGTGTGGTGTTATTTTGGTATCATTACACACACTTTGCGAATTCGGTGTCTATGTGCATTAACACCGAAGAACACAACATGAAATAAGTAAAATCCAAGATTCTTCTTTCTATGTAGCTGGAACCGAAAACAACCTGTTTTGTTTTGTTTAGGCTTGTTAAACTTCGCTTTGCTATTTGTGGGTGAATGAACACCGAAAGAACAATCCAAGCTTATTCGTCTTTCTATTGTGATGGAACCAAAACACCTAAGCTTGATTTTGCTTGATAAGAAACATTTCACTCTGCGATTTTTGGGCGAATGTGCATTCTAACCACAAAAACACCAATTTTGAAAGAAGCCCAATCAAAGCTTATTCGTCGTCTTTCTACGCATATGAAAGCGAAAAGACGGTGTGGTGTTATTTTGGTATCATTCCACACACTTTGCGAATTCGGGGTCAATGTGCATTAACACCGAAGAACACAACATGAAATAAGTAAAATCCAAGATTCTTCTTTCTATGTAGCTGGAACCGAAAACAACCTGTTTTGTTTTGTTTAGGCTTGTTAAGCTTCGCTTTGCTATTTGTGGGTGAATGAACACCGAAAGAACAATCCAAGCTTCTTAATCCTCTTTCTATTGTGATGGAACCAAAACACCTAAGCTTCATTTTGGTTGATAAGAAACATTTCCCTCTGCGATTTTTGGGTGAATGTGCATTCTAACCACAAAAACACCAAATTTGAAATAAGCCCAATCAAAGCTTATTCGTCGTCTTTCTACGCATATGAAAGTGAAAAGACGGTGTTGTGTTATTTTGGTATCATTCCACACACTTTGCGAATTCGGTATCAATGTTCATTAACACCGAAGAACACGACATGAAATAAGTAAAATCCAACATTCTTCTTTCTATGTAGCTGGAACCCAAAACAACCTTTTTTGTTGTGTTTAGGCATGTTAAACTTCACTTTGCTATTTGTGGGCTTATTCGTCCTCTTTCTATTGTGATGGAACCAAAACACCTAAGCTTGATTTTGGTTGATAAGAAACATTTCACTCTGCGATTTTTGGGTGAATGTGCATTCTAACCACAAAAACACCAATTTTGAAATAAGCCCAATCAAAGCTTATTCGTCTTCTTTCTACGCATATGAAAGTGAAAAGACGGTGTTGTGTTAATTTGGTATCATTCCACACACTTTGCAAATTCGGGGTCAATGTGCATTAACACCGAAGAACACAACATGAAATAAGTAAAATCCAAGATTCTTCTTTCTATGTAGCTGGAACCGAAAACAACCTGTTTTGTTTTGTTTAGGCTTGTTAAACTTCGCTTTGCTATTTGTGGGTGAATGAACACCGAAAGAACAATCCAAGCTTATTCGTCTTTCTATTGTGATGGAACCAAAACACCTAAGCTTGATTTTGGTTGATAAGAAACATTTCACTCTGCGATTTTTGGGCGAATGTGCATTCTAACCACAAAAACACCAATTTTGAAAGAAGCCCAATCAAAGCTTAGTCGTCGTTTTTCTAGGCATATGAAAGCGAACAGACGGTGTGGTGTTATTTTGGTATTATTACACACAGTTTGCGAATTCGGTGTCTATGTGCATTAACACCGAAGAACACGACATGAAATAAGTAAAATCCAAGATTCTTCTTTCTATGTAGCTGGAACCGAAAACAACCTGTTTTGTTTTGTTTAGGCTTGTTAAGCTTCGCTTTGCTATTTGTGCGTGAATGAACACCGAAAGAACAATCCAAGCTTCTTAATCCTCTTTCTATTGTGATGGAACCAAAACACCTAAGCTTGATTTTGGCTGATAAGAAACATTTCACTCTGCGATTTTTGGGTGAATGTGCATTCTAACCACAAAAACACCAAATTTGAAATAAGCCCAATCAAAGCTTATTCGTCCTCTTTCTACGCATATGAAAGTGAAAAGACGGTGTGGTGTTATTTTGCTATCATTACACAATCTTTGCGATTTCTGGATCAATGTGCATTAACACCGAAGAACACGACATGAAATAAGCAAAATCCAACATTCTTCTTTCTATGTAGCTGGAACCCAAAACAACCTTTTTGTTGTGTTTAGGCATGTTAAACTTCACTTTGCTATTTGTGGGCTTATTCGTCCTCTTTCTATTGTGATGGAACCAAAACACCTAAGCTTGATTTTGGTTGATAAGAAACATTTCACTCTGCGATTTTTGGGTGAATGTGCATTCTAACCACAAAAACACCAATTTTGAAATAAGCCCAATCAAAGCTTATTCATCGTCTTTCTACGCATATGAAAGTGAAAAGACGGTGTTGTGTTAATTTGGTATCATTCCACACACTTTGCGAATTCGGGGTCAATGTGCATTAACACCGAAGAACACAACATGAAATAAGCAAAATCCAACATTCTTCTTTCTATGTAGCTGGAACCGAAAACAACCTGTTTTGTTTTGTTTAGGCTTGTTAAACTTCGCTCTGCTATTTGTGGGTGAATGAACACCGAAAGAACAATCCAAGCTTATTCGTCTTTCTATTGTGATGGAACCAAAACACCTAAGCTTGATTTTGGCTGATAAGAAACATTTCACTCTGCGATTTTTGGGCGAATGTGCATTCTAACCACAAAAACACCAATTTTGAAAGAAGCCCAATCAAAGCTTCTTCGTCGTTTTTCTAGGCATATGAAAGCGAAAAGACGGTGTGGTGTTATTTTGGTATTATTACACACACTTTGCGAATTCGGTGTCTATGTGCATTAACACCGAAGAACACGACATGAAATAAGTAAAATCCAAGATTCTTCGTTCTATGTAGCTGGAACCGAAAACAACCTGTTTTGTTTTGTTTAGGCTTGTTAAGCTTCGCTTTGCTATTTGTAGGTGAATGAACACCGAAAGAACAATCCAAGCTTCTTAATCCTCTTTCTATTGTGATGGAACCAAAACACCTAAGCTTGATTTTGGCTGATAAGAAACATTTCACTCTGCGATTTTTGGGTGAATGTGCATTCTAACCACAAAAACACCAAATTTGAAATAAGCCCAATCAAAGCTTATTCGTCCTCTTTCTACGCATATGAAAGCGAAAAGACGGTGTGGTGTTATTTTGGTATCATTACACACACTTTGCGAATTCGGTGTCAAAGTGCATTAACACCGAAGAACACGACATGAAATAAGCAAAATCCAACATTCTTCTTTCTATGTAGCTGGAACCCAAAACAACCTTTTTTGTTGTGTTTAGGCATGTTAAACTTCACTTTGCTATTTGTGGGTGAATGAACACCGAAAGCACAATCCAAGCTTCTTAATCCTCTTTCTATTGTGATGGAACCAAAACACCTAAGCTTGATTTTGGTTGATAAGAAACATTTCCCTCTGCGATTTTTGGGTGAATGTGCATTCTAACCACAAAAACACCAAATTTGAAATAAGCCCAATCAAAGCTTATTCGTCCTCTTTCTACGCATATGAAAGTGGAAAGACGGTGTGGTGTTATTTTGGTATCATTACACAATCTTTGCGATTTCTGGATCAATGTGCATTAACACCGAAGAACACGACATGAAATAAGCAAAATCCAACATTCTTCTTTCTATGTAGCTGGAACCCAAAACAACCTTTTTTGTTGTGTTTAGGCATGTTAAACTTCACTTTGCTATTTGTGGGCTTATTCGTCCTCTTTCTATTGTGATGGAACCAAAACACCTAAGCTTGATTTTGGTTGATAAGAAACATTTCACTCTGCGATTTTTGGGTGAATGTGCATTCTAACCACAAAAACACCAATTTTGAAATAAGCCCAATCAAAGCTTATTCGTCGTCTTTCTACGCATATGAAAGTGAAAAGACGGTGTTGTGTTAATTTGGTATCATTCCACACACTTTGTGAATTCGGGGTCAATGTGCATTAACACCGAAGAACACAACATGAAATAAGTAAAATCCATGATTCTTCTTTCTATGTAGCTGGAACCGAAAACAACCTGTTTTGTTTTGTTTAGGCTTGTTAAACTTCGCTTTGCTATTTGTGGGTGAATGAACACCGAAAGAACAATCCAAGCTTATTCGTCTTTCTATTGTGATGGAACCAAAACACCTAAGCTTGATTTTGGTTGATAAGAAACATTTCACTCTGCGATTTTTGGGCGAATGTGCATTGTAACCACAAAAACACCAATTTTGAAAGAAGCCCAATCAAAGCTTCTTCGTCGTTTTTCTAGGCATATGAAAGCGAAAAGACGGTGTGGTGTTATTTTGGTATTATTACACACACTTTGCGAATTCGGTGTCTATGTGCATTAACACCGAAGAACACGACATGAAATAAGTAAAATCCAAGATTCTTCGTTCTATGCAGCTGGAACCGAAAACAACCTGTTTTGTTTTGTTTAGGCTTGTTAAGCTTCGCTTTGCTATTTGTAGGTGAATGAACACCGAAAGAACAATCCAAGCTTCTTAATCCTCTTTCTATTGTGATGGAACCAAAACACCTAAGCTTGATTTTGGCTGATAAGAAACATTTCACTCTGCGATTTTTGGGTGAATGTGCATTCTAACCACAAAAACACCAAATTTGAAATAAGCCCAATCAAAGCTTATTCGTCCTCTTTCTACGCATATGAAAGCGAAAAGACGGTGTGGTGTTATTTTGGTATCATTACACACACTTTGCGAATTCGGTGTCAAAGTGCATTAACACCGAAGAACACGACATGAAATAAGCAAAATCCAACATTCTTCTTTCTATGTAGCTGGAACCCAAAACAACCTTTTTTGTTGTGTTTAGGCATGTTAAACTTCACTTTGCTATTTGTGGGTGAATGAACACCGAAAGAACAATCCAAGCTTATTCGTACTCTTTCTATTGTGATGGAACCAAAACACCTAAACTTGATTTTGGTTGATAAGAAACATTTCCCTCTGCGATTTTTGGGTGAATGTGCATTCTAACCACAAAAACACCAAATTTGAAATAAGCCCAATCAAAGCTTATTCGTCCTCTTTCTACGCATATGAAAGTGGAAAGACGGTGTGGTGTTATTTTGGTATCATTACACAATCTTTGCGATTTCTGGATCAATGTGCATTAACACCGAAGAACACGACATGAAATAAGCAAAATCCAACATTCTTCTTTCTATGTAGCTGGAACCCAAAACAACCTTTTTTGTTGTGTTTAGGCATGTTAAACTTCACTTTGCTATTTGTGGGCTTATTCGTCCTCTTTCTATTGTGATGGAACCAAAACACCTAAGCTTGATTTTGGTTGATAAGAAACATTTCACTCTGCGATTTTTGGGTGAATGTGCATTCTAACAACAAAAACACCAAATTTGAAATAAGCCCAATCAAAGCTTATTCGTCGTCTTTCTAATCATATGAAAGTGAAAAGACGGTGTTGTGTTATTTTGGTATCATTCCACACACTTTGCGAATTCGGTATCAATGTTCATTCACACCGAAGAACACGACATGAAATAAGTAAAATCCAAGATTCTTCTTTCTATGTAGCTGGAACCCAAAACAACCTTTTTTGTTGTGTTTAGGCATGTTAAACTTCACTTTGCTATTTGTGGGCTTATTCGTCCTCTTTCTATTGTGATGGAACCAAAACACCTAAGCTTGATTTTGGTTGATAAGAAACATTTCACTCTGCGATTTTTTGGGTGAATGTGCATTCTAACCACAAAAACACCAAATTTGAAATAAGCCCAATCAAAGCTTATTCCTCGTCTTTCTACGCATATGAAAGTGAAAAGACGGTGTTGTGTTAATTTGGTATCATTCCACACACTTTGCGAATTCGGGGTCAATGTGCATTAACACCGAAGAACACAACATGAAATAAGTAAAATCCAAGATTCTTCTTTCTATGTAGCTGGAAACCAAAACAACCTGTTTTGTTTGGTTTAGGCTTGTTAAGCTTCGCTTTGCTATTTGTGGGTGAATGAACACCGAAAGCACAATCCAAGCTTCTTAATCCTCTTTCTATTGTGATGGAACCAAAACACCTAAGCTTGATTTTGGCTGATAAGAAACATTTCACTCTGCGATTTTTGGGTGAATGTGCATTCTAACCACAAAAACACCAAATTTGAAATAAGCCCAATCAAAGCTTATTCGTCCTCTTTCTACGCATATGAAAGTGAAAAGACGGTGTGGTGTTATTTTGGTATCATTACACAATCTTTGCGATTTCTGGATCAATGTGCATTAACACCGAAGAACACGACATGAAATAAGCAAAATCCAACATTCTTCTTTCTATGTAGCTGGAACCCAAAACAACCTTTTTTGTTGTGTTTAGGCATGTTAAACTTCACTTTGCTATTTGTGGGCTTATTCGTCCTCTTTCTATTGTGATGGAACCAAAACACCTAAGCTTGATTTTGCTTGATAAGAAACATTTCACTCTGCGATTTTTGGGTGAATGTGCATTCTAACCACAAAAACACCAAATTTGAAATAAGCCCAATCAAAGCTTATTCGTCCTCTTTCTACGCATATGAAAGCGAAAAGACGGTGTGGTGTTATTTTGGTATCATTACACACACTTTGCGAATTCGGTGTCAAAGTGCATTAACACCGAAGAACACGACATGAAATAAGCAAAATCCAACATTCTTCTTTCTATGTAGCTGGAACCCAAAACAACCTTTTTTGTTGTGTTTAGGCATGTTAAACTTCACTTTGCTATTTGTGGGTGAATGAACACCGAAAGAACAATCCAAGCTTATTCGTACTCTTTCTATTGTGATGGAACCAAAACACCTAAGCTTGATTTTGGTTGATAAGAAACATTTCCCTCTGCGATTTTTGGGTGAATGTGCATTCTAACCACAAAAACACCAAATTTGAAATAAGCCCAATCAAAGCTTATTCGTCCTCTTTCTACGCATATGAAAGTGGAAAGACGGTGTGGTGTTATTTTGGTATCATTACACAATCTTTGCGATTTCTGGATCAATGTGCATTAACACCGAAGAACACGACATGAAATAAGCAAAATCCAACATTCTTCTTTCTATGTAGCTGGAACCCAAAACAACCTTTTTTGTTGTGTTTAGGCATGTTAAACTTCACTTTGCTATTTGTGGGCTTATTCGTCCTCTTTCTATTGTGATGGAACCAAAACACCTAAGCTTGATTTTGGTTGATAAGAAACATTTCACTCTGCGATTTTTGGGTGAATGTGCATTCTAATAACAAAAACACCAAATTTGAAATAAGCCCAATCAAAGCTTATTCGTCGTCTTTCTAATCATATGAAAGTGAAAAGACGGTGTTGTGTTATTTTGGTATCATTCCACACACTTTGCGAATTCGGTATCAATGTTCATTCACACCGAAGAACACGACATGAAATAAGTAAAATCCAAGATTCTTCTTTCTATGTAGCTGGAACCCAAAACAACCTTTTTTGTTGTGTTTAGGCATGTTAAACTTCACTTTGCTATTTGTGGGCTTATTCGTCCTCTTTCTATTGTGATGGAACCAAAACACCTAAGCTTGATTTTGGTTGATAAGAAACATTTCACTCTGCGATTTTTGGGTGAATGTGCATTCTAACCACAAAAACACCAATTTTGAAATAAGCCCAATCAAAGCTTATTTGTCGTCTTTCTACGCATATGAAAGTGAAAAGACGGTGTTGTGTTAATTTGGTATCATTCCACACACTTTGCGAATTCGGTGTCAAAGTGCATTAACACCGAAGAACACGACATGAAATAAGCAAAATCCAACATTCTTCTTTCTATGTAGCTGGAACCCAAAACAACCTTTTTTGTTGTGTTTAGGCATGTTAAACTTCACTTTGCTATTTGTGGGTGAATGAACACCGAAAGAACAATCCAAGCTTATTCGTACTCTTTCTATTGTGATGGAACCAAAACACCTAAGCTTGATTTTGGTTGATAAGAAACATTTCCCTCTGCGATTTTTGGGTGAATGTGCATTCTAACCACAAAAACACCAAATTTGAAATAAGCCCAATCAAAGCTTATTCGTCCTCTTTCTACGCATATGAAAGTGGAAAGACGGTGTGGTGTTATTTTGGTATCATTACACAATCTTTGCGATTTCTGGATCAATGTGCATTAACACCGAAGAACCCGACATGAAATAAGCAAAATCCAACATTCTTCTTTCTATGTAGCTGGAACCCAAAACAACCTTTTTTGTTGTGTTTAGGCATGTTAAACTTCACTTTGCTATTTGTGGGCTTATTCGTCCTCTTTCTATTGTGATGGAACCAAAACACCTAAGCTTGATTTTGGTTGATAAGAAACATTTCACTCTGCGATTTTTGGGTGAATGTGCATTCTAATAACAAAAACACCAAATTTGAAATAAGCCCAATCAAAGCTTATTCGTCGTCTTTCTAATCATATGAAAGTGAAAAGACGGTGTTGTGTTATTTTGGTATCATTCCACACACTTTGCGAATTCGGTATCAATGTTCATTCACACCGAAGAACACGACATGAAATAAGTAAAATCCAAGATTCTTCTTTCTATGTAGCTGGAACCCAAAACAACCTTTTTTGTTGTGTTTAGGCATGTTAAACTTCACTTTGCTATTTGTGGGCTTATTCGTCCTCTTTCTATTGTGATGGAACCAAAACACCTAAGCTTGATTTTGGTTGATAAGAAACATTTCACTCTGCGATTTTTTGGGTGAATGTGCATTCTAACCACAAAAACACCAAATTTGAAATAAGCCCAATCAAAGCTTATTCCTCGTCTTTCTACGCATATGAAAGTGAAAAGACGGTGTTGTGTTAATTTGGTATCATTCCACACACTTTGCGAATTCGGGGTCAATGTGCATTAACACCGAAGAACACAACATGAAATAAGTAAAATCCAAGATTCTTCTTTCTATGTAGCTGGAAACCAAAACAACCTGTTTTGTTTGGTTTAGGCTTGTTAAGCTTCGCTTTGCTATTTGTGGGTGAATGAACACCGAAAGAACAATCCAAGCTTATTCGTCCTCTTTCTATTGTGATGGAACCAAAACACCTAAGCTTGATTTTGGTTGATAAGAAACATTTCCCTCTGCGATTTTTGGGTGAATGTGCATTCTAACCACAAAAACACCAAATTTGAAATAAGCCCAATCAAAGCTTATTCGTCCTCTTTCTACGCATATGAAAGTGAAAAGACGGTGTGGTGTTATTTTGGTATCATTACACAATCTTTGCGATTTCTGGATCAATGTGCATTAACACCGAAGAACACGACATGAAATAAGCAAAATCCAACATTCTTCTTTCTATGTAGCTGGAACCCAAAACAACCTTTTTTGTTGTGTTTAGGCATGTTAAACTTCACTTTGCTATTTGTGGGCTTATTCGTCCTCTTTCTATTGTGATGGAACCAAAACACCTAAGCTTGATTTTGGTTGATAAGAAACATTTCACTCTGCGATTTTTGGGTGAATGTGCATTCTAACCACAAAAACACCAAATTTGAAATAAGCCCAATCAAAGCTTATTCGTCGTCTTTCTATGCATATGAAAGCGAAAAGACGGTGTGGTGTTATTTTGGTATCATTACACACACTTTGCGAATTCGGTGTCAAAGTGCATTAACACCAAAGAACACGACATGAAATAAGCAAAATCGAACATTCTTCTTTCTATGTAGCTGGAACCCAAAACAACCTTTTTTGTTGTGTTTAGGCATGTTAAACTTCACTTTGCTATTTGTGGGTGAATGAACACCGAAAGAACAATCCAAGCTTATTCGTCGTCTTTCTGTTGTGATGGAACCAAAACACCTAAGCTTGATTTTGGTTGATAAGAAACATTTCACTCTGCGATTTTGGAGTGAATGTGCATTCTAACCACAAAAACACCAATTTTGAAAGAAGCCCAATCAAAGCTTATTCGTCGTCTTTTACGCATATGAAAGCGAAAAGACGGTGTTGTGTTATTTTGGTATCATTACACACACTTTGCGAATTCGGTGTCAATGTGCATTAACACCGAAGAACACGACATGAAATAAGCAAAATCCAATATTTTTCTTTCTATGTAGCTGGAACCGAAAACGACCTGTTTTGTTTTGTTTAGGCTTGTTAAACTTCGCTTTGCTATTTTTGGGTGATTGAACACCGAAAGAACAATCCAAGCTTATTCGCCCTCTTTCCATTGTGATGGAACCAAAACACCTAAGCTTGATTTTGGCTGATAAGAAACATTTCACTCTGCGATTTTGGGGTGAATGTGCATTCTAACCACAAAAACACCAAATTTGAAATAAGCCCAATCAAAGCTTATTCGTCGTCTTCCTACGCATATGAAAGCGAAAAGACGGTGTGGTGTTATTTTGGTATTATTACACACACTTTGCGAATTCGGTGTCAAAGTGCATTAACACCGAAGAACACGACATGAAATAAGCAAAATCCAACATTCTTCTTTCTATGTAGCTGGAACCCAAAACAACCTTTTTTGTTGTGTTTAGGCATGTTAAACTTCACTTTGCTATTTGTGGGTGAATGAACACCGAAAGAACAATCCAAGCTTATTCGCCCTCTTTCTATGGTGATGGAACCAAAACACCTAAGCTTGATTTTGGTTGATAAGAAACATTTCACTCTGCGATTTTTGGGTGAATGTGCATTCTAACCACAAAAACACCAAATTTGAAATAAGCCCAATCAAAGCTTATTCGTCGTCTTTCTAATCATATGAAAGTGAAAAGACGGCGTTGTGTTATTTTGGTATCATTCCACACACTTTGCGAATTCGGTATCAATGTTCATTAACACCGAAGAACACGACATGAAATAAGTAAAATCCAACATTCTTCTTTCTATGTAGCTGGAACCCAAAACAACCTTTTTTGTTGTGTTTAGGCATGTTAAACTTCACTTTGCTATTTGTGGGCTTATTCGTCCTCTTTCTATTGTGATGGAACCAAAACACCTAAGCTTGATTTTGGTTGATAAGAAACATTTCACTCTGCGATTTTTGGGTGAATGTGCATTCTAACCACAAAAACACCAAATTTGAAATAAGCCCAATCAAAGCTTATTCGTCGTCTTTCTACGCATATGAAAGTGAAAAGACGGTGTTGTGTTAATTTGGTATCATTCCACACACTTTGCGAATTCGGGGTCAATGTGCATTAACACCGAAGAACACAACATGAAATAAGTAAAATCCAAGATTCTTCTTTCTATGTAGCTGGAACCGAAAACAACCTGTTTTGTTTTGTTTAGGCTTGTTAAACTTCGCTTTGCTATTTGTGGGTGAATGAACACCGAAAGAACAATCCAAGCTTCTTAGTCCTCTTTCTATTGTGATGGAACCAAAACACCTAAGCTTGATTTTGGTTGATAAGAAACATTTCCCTCTGCGATTTTTGGGTGAATGTGCATTCTAACCACAAAAACACCAAATTTGAAATAAGCCCAATCAAAGCTTATTCGTCCTCTTTCTACGCATATGAAAGTGGAAAGACGGTGTGGTGTTATTTTGGTATCATTACACAATCTTTGCGATTTCTGGATCAATGTGCATTAACACCGAAGAACACGACATGAAATAAGCAAAATCCAACATTCTTCTTTCTATGTAGCTGGAACCGAAAACAACCTGTTTTGTTTTGTTTAGGCTTGTTAAGCTTCGCTTTGCTATTTGTGGGTGAATGAACACCGAAAGAACAATCCAAGCTTCTTAATCCTCTTTCTATTGTGATGGAACCAAAACACCTAAGCTTGATTTTGGCTGATAAGAAACATTTCACTCTGCGATTTTTGGGTGAATGTGCATTCTAACCACAAAAACACCAAATTTGAAATAAGCCCAATCAAAGCTTATTCGTCCTCTTTCTACGCATATGAAAGTGAAAAGACGGTGTGGTGTTATTTTGCTATCATTACACAATCTTTGCGATTTCTGGATCAATGTGCATTAACACCGAAGAACACGACATGAAATAAGCAAAATCCAACATTCTTCTTTCTATGTAGCTGGAACCCAAAACAACCTTTTTTGTTGTGTTTAGGCATGTTAAACTTCACTTTGCTATTTGTGGGCTTATTCGTCCTCTTTCTATTGTGATGGAACCAAAACACCTAAGCTTCATTTTGGTTGATAAGAAACATTTCACTCCTCGATTTTTGGGTGAATGTGCATTCTAACCACAAAAACACCAAATTTGAAATAAGCCCAATCAAAGCTTATTCGTCCTCTTTTTACGCATATGAAAGCGAAAAGACGGTGTGGTGTTATTTTGGTATCATTACACACACTTTGCGAATTCAGTGTCAAATTGCATTAACACCGAAGAACACGACATGAAATAAGCAAAATCCAACATTCTTCTTTCTATGTAGCTGGAACCCAAAACAACCTTTTTTGTTGTGTTTAGGCATGTTAAACTTCACTTTGCTATTTGTGGGTGAATGAACACCGAAAGAACAATCCAAGCTTATTCGCCCTCTTTCTATTGTGATGGAACCAAAACACCTAAGCTTGATTTTGGCTGATAAGAAACATTTCCCTCTGCGATTTTTGGGCGAATGTGCATTCTAACCACAAAAACACCAAATTTGAAATAAGCCCAATCAAAGCTTATTCGTCCTCTTTCTACGCATATGAAAGTGAAAAGACGGTGTGGTGTTATTTTGGTATCATTACACAATCTTTGCGATTTCTGGATCAATGTGCATTAACACCGAAGAACACGACATGAAATAAGCAAAATCCAACATTCTTCTTTCTATGTAGCTGGAACCCAAAACAACCTTTTTTGTTGTGTTTAGGCATGTTAAACTTCACTTTGCTATTTGTGGGCTTATTCATCCTCTTTCTATTGTGATGGAACCAAAAAACCAAAGCTTTATTTTGGTTGATAAGAAACATTTCACTCTGCGATTTTTGGGTGAATGTGCATTCTAACCACAAAAACACCAAATTTGAAATAAGCCCAATCAAAGCTTATTCGTCGTCTTTCTAATCATATGAAAGTGAAAAGACGGCGTTGTGTTATTTTGGTATCATTCCACACACTTTGCGAATTCGGTATCAATGTTCATTAACACCGAAGAACACGACATGAAATAAGCAAAATCCAACATTCTTCTTTCTATGTAGCTGGAACCCAAAACAACCTTTTTTGTTGTGTTTAGGCATGTTAAACTTCACTTTGCTATTTGTGGGCTTATTCGTCCTCTTTCTATTGTGATGGAACCAAAACACCTAAGCTTCATTTTGGTTGATAAGAAACATTTCACTCCTCGATTTTTGGGTGAATGTGCATTCTAACCACAAAAACACCAAATTTGAAATAAGCCCAATCAAAGCTTATTCGTCCTCTTTCTACGCATATGAAAGCGAAAAGACGGTGTGGTGTTATTTTGGTATCATTACACACACTTTGCGAATTCAGTGTCAAATTGCATTAACACCGAAGAACACGACATGAAATAAGCAAAATCCAACATTCTTCTTTCTATGTAGCTGGAACCCAAAACAACCTTTTTTGTTGTGTTTAGGCATGTTAAACTTCACTTTGCTATTTGTGGGTGAATGAACACCGAAAGAACAATCCAAGCTTATTCGCCCTCTTTCTATTGTGATGGAACCAAAACACCTAAGCTTGATTTTGGCTGATAAGAAACATTTCCCTCTGCGATTTTTGGGCGAATGTGCATTCTAACCACAAAAACACCAAATTTGAAATAAGCCCAATCAAAGCTTATTCGTCCTCTTTCTACGCATATGAAAGTGAAAAGACGGTGTGGTGTTATTTTGGTATCATTACACAATCTTTGCGATTTCTGGATCAATGTGCATTAACACCGAAGAACACGACATGAAATAAGCAAAATCCAACATTCTTCTTTCTATGTAGCTGGAACCCAAAACAACCTTTTTTGTTGTGTTTAGGCATGTTAAACTTCACTTTGCTATTTGTGGGCTTATTCGTCCTCTTTCTATTGTGATGGAACCAAAAAACCAAAGCTTTATTTTGGTTGATAAGAAACATTTCACTCTGCGATTTTTGGGTGAATGTGCATTCTAACCACAAAAACACCAAATTTGAAATAAGCCCAATCAAAGCTTATTCGTCGTCTTTCTAATCATATGAAAGTGAAAAGACGGCGTTGTGTTATTTTGGTATCATTCCACACACTTTGCGAATTCGGTATCAATGTTCATTAACACCGAAGAACACGACATGAAATAAGTAAAATCCAACATTCTTCTTTCTATGTAGCTGGAACCCAAAACAACCTTTTTTGTTGTGTTTAGGCATGTTAAACTTCACTTTGCTATTTGTGGGCTTATTCGTCCTCTTTCTATTGTGATGGAACCAAAACACCTAAGCTTGATTTTGGTTGATAAGAAACATTTCACTCCTCGATTTTTGGGTGAATGTGCATTCTAACCACAAAAACACCAAATTTGAAATAAGCCCAATCAAAGCTTATTCGTCCTCTTTCTACGCATATGAAAGCGAAAAGACGGTGTGGTGTTATTTTGGTATCATTACACACACTTTGCGAATTCAGTGTCAAATTGCATTAACACCGAAGAACACGACATGAAATAAGCAAAATCCAACATTCTTCTTTCTATGTAGCTGGAACCCAAAACAACCTTTTTTGTTGTGTTTAGGCATGTTAAACTTCACTTTGCTATTTGTGGGTGAATGAACACCGAAAGAACAATCCAAGCTTATTCGCCCTCTTTCTATTGTGATGGAACCAAAACACCTAAGCTTGATTTTGGCTGATAAGAAACATTTCCCTCTGCGATTTTTGGGCGAATGTGCATTCTAACCACAAAAACACCAAATTTGAAATAAGCCCAATCAAAGCTTATTCGTCCTCTTTCTACGCATATGAAAGTGAAAAGACGGTGTGGTGTTATTTTGGTATCATTACACAATCTTTGCGATTTCTGGATCAATGTGCATTAACACCGAAGAACACGACATGAAATAAGCAAAATCCAACATTCTTCTTTCTATGTAGCTGGAACCCAAAACAACCTTTTTTGTTGTGTTTAGGCATGTTAAACTTCACTTTGCTATTTGTGGGCTTATTCGTCCTCTTTCTATTGTGATGGAACCAAAAAACCAAAGCTTTATTTTGGTTGATAAGAAACATTTCACTCTGCGATTTTTGGGTGAATGTGCATTCTAACCACAAAAACACCAAATTTGAAATAAGCCCAATCAAAGCTTATTCGTCGTCTTTCTAATCATATGAAAGTGAAAAGACGGCGTTGTGTTATTTTGGTATCATTCCACACACTTTGCGAATTCGGTATCAATGTTCATTAACACCGAAGAACACGACATGAAATAAGTAAAATCCAACATTCTTCTTTCTATGTAGCTGGAACCCAAAACAACCTTTTTTGTTGTGTTTAGGCATGTTAAACTTCACTTTGCTATTTGTGGGCTTATTCGTCCTCTTTCTATTGTGATGGAACCAAAACACCTAAGCTTGATTTTGGTTGATAAGAAACATTTCACTCTGCGATTTTTGGGTGAATGTGCATTCTAACCACAAAAACACCAATTTTGAAATAAGCCCAATCAAAGCTTATTCGTCGTTTTTCTACGCATATGAAAGTGAAAAGACGGTGTTGTGTTAATTTGGTATCATTCCACACACTTTGCGAATTCGGGGTCAATGTGCATTAACACCGAAGAACACAACATGAAATAAGTAAAATCCAAGATTCTTCTTTCTATGTAGCTGGAACCGAAAACAACCTGTTTTGTTTTGTTTAGGCTTGTTAAACTTCGCTTTGCTATTTGTGGGTGAATGAACACCGAAAGAACAATTCAAGCTTCTTAGTCCTCTTTCTATTGTGATGGAACCAAAACACCTAAGCTTGATTTTGGTTGATAAGAAACATTTCCCTCTGCGATTTTTGGGTGAATGTGCATTCTAACCACAAAAACACCAAATTTGAAATAAGCCCAATCAAAGCTTATTCGTCCTCTTTCTACGCATATGAAAGTGGAAAGACGGTGTGGTGTTATTTTGGTATCATTACACAATCTTTGCGATTTCTGGATCAATGTGCATTAACACCGAAGAACACGACATGAAATAAGCAAAATCCAACATTCTTCTTTCTATGTAGCTGGAACCCAAAACAACCTTTTTTGTTGTGTTTAGGCATGTTAAACTTCACTTTGCTATTTGTGGGCTTATTCGTCCTCTTTCTATTGTGATGGAACCAAAACACCTAAGCTTGATTTTGGTTGATAAGAAACATTTCACTCTGCGATTTTTGGGTGAATGTGCATTCTAACCACAAAAACACCAAATTTGAAATAAGCCCAATCAAAGCTTATTCGTTCTCTTTCTACGCATATGAAAGCGAAAAGACGGTGTGGTGTTATTTTGGTATCATTACACACACTTTGCGAATTCGGTGTCAAAGTGCATTAACACCGAAGAACACGACATGAAATAAGCAAAATCCAACATTCTTCTTTCTATGTAGCTGGAACCCAAAACAACCTTTTTTGTTGTGTTTAGGCATGTTAAACTTCACTTTGCTATTTGTGGGTGAATGAACACCGAAAGAACAATCCAAGCTTATTCGCCCTCTTTCTATTGTGATGGAACCAAAACACCTAAGCTTGATTTTGGCTGATAAGAAACATTTCACTCTGCGATTTTTGGGCGAATGTGCATTCTAACCACAAAAACACCAAATTTGAAATAAGCCCAATCAAAGCTTA
>NW_028112994.1:0-5000 GCF_964234715.1 Podarcis melisellensis | reverse complement strand
TTTAGGCATGTTAAACTTCACTTTGCTATTTGTGGGTGAATGAACACCGAAAGAACAATCCAAGCTTATTCGTCGTCTTTCTGTTGTGATGGAACCAAAACACCTAAGCTTGATTTTGGTTGATAAGAAACATTTCACTCTGCGATTTTGGAGTGAATGTGCATTCTAACCACAAAAACACCAATTTTGAAAGAAGCCCAATCAAAGCTTATTCGTCGTCTTTTACGCATATGAAAGCGAAAAGACGGTGTTGTGTTATTTTGGTATCATTACACACACTTTGCGAATTCGGTGTCAATGTGCATTAACACCGAAGAACACGACATGAAATAAGCAAAATCCAATATTTTTCTTTCTATGTAGCTGGAACCGAAAACGACCTGTTTTGTTTTGTTTAGGCTTGTTAAACTTCGCTTTGCTATTTTTGGGTGATTGAACACCGAAAGAACAATCCAAGCTTATTCGCCCTCTTTCTATTGTGATGGAACCAAAACACCTAAGCTTGATTTTGGCTGATAAGAAACATTTCACTCTGCGATTTTGGGGTGAATGTGCATTCTAACCACAAAAACACCAAATTTGAAATAAGCCCAATCAAAGCTTATTCGTCGTCTTCCTACGCATATGAAAGCGAAAAGACGGTGTGGTGTTATTTTGGTATTATTACACACACTTTGCGAATTCGGTGTCAAAGTGCATTAACACCGAAGAACACGACATGAAATAAGCAAAATCCAACATTCTTCTTTCTATGTAGCTGGAACCCAAAACAACCTTTTTTGTTGTGTTTAGGCATGTTAAACTTCACTTTGCTATTTGTGGGTGAATGAACACCGAAAGAACAATCCAAGCTTATTCGCCCTCTTTCTATGGTGATGGAACCAAAACACCTAAGCTTGATTTTGGTTGATAAGAAACATTTCCCTCTGCGATTTTGGGGTGAATTTGCATTCTAACCACAAAAACACCAATTTTGAAAGAAGCCCAATCAAAGCTTATTCGTCGTCTTTCTACGCATATGAAAGTGGAAAGACGGTGTGGTGTTATTTTGGTATCATTACACAATCTTTGCGATTTCTGGATCAATGTGCATTAACACCGAAGAACACGACATGAAATAAGCAAAATCCAACATTCTTCTTTCTATGTAGCTGGAACCCAAAACAACCTTTTTTGTTGTGTTTAGGCATGTTAAACTTCACTTTGCTATTTGTGGGCTTATTCGTCCTCTTTCTATTGTGATGGAACCAAAACACCTAAGCTTGATTTTGGTTGATAAGAAACATTTCACTCTGCGATTTTTGGGTGAATGTGCATTCTAACCACAAAAACACCAAATTTGAAATAAGCCCAATCAAAGCTTATTCGTCGTCTTTCTAATCATATGAAAGTGAAAAGACGGTGTGGTGTTATTTTGGTATCATTCCACACACTTTGCGAATTCGGTATCAATGTTCATTAACACCGAAGAACACGACATGAAATAAGTAAAATCCAACATTCTTCTTTTATGTAGCTGGAACCCAAAACAACCTTTTTTGTTGTGTTTAGGCATGTTAAACTTCACTTTGCTATTTGTGGGCTTATTCGTCCTCTTTCTATTGTGATGGAACCAAAACACCTAAGCTTGATTTTGGTTGATAAGAAACATTTCACCCTGCGATTTTTGGGTGAATGTGCATTCTAACCACAAAAACACCAAATTTGAAATAAGCCCAATCAAAGCTTATTCGTCGTCTTTCTACGCATATGAAAGTGAAAAGACGGTGTTGTGTTAATTTGGTATCATTCCACACACTTTGCGAATTTGGGGTCAATGTGCATTAACACCGAAGAACACAACATGAAATAAGTAAAATCCAAGATTATTCTTTCTATGTAGCTGGAACCGAAAACAACCTGTTTTGTTTTGTTTAAGCTTGTTAAACTTCGCTTTGCTATTTGTGGGTGAATGAACACCGTAAGAACAATCCAAGCTTGTTAGTCCTCTTTCTATTGTGATGGAACCAAAACACCTAAGCTTGATTTTGGCTGTTAAGAAACATTTCACTCTGCGATTTTTGGGTGAATGTGCATTCTAACCACAAAAACACCAAATTTGAAAGAAGCCCAATCCAAGCTTATTCGTCATCTTTCTACGCATATGAAAGCGAAAAGACGGTGTGGTGTTATTTTGGTATCATTACACACACTTTGCGAATTCGGTGTCTATGTGCATTAAGACCGAAGAACACGACATGAAATAAGTAAAATCCAAGACTTCTTCTTTCTATGTAGCTGGAAACCAAAACAACCTGTTTTGTTTTTTTTAGGCTTGTTAAACTTCGCTTTGCTATTTGTGGGTGAATGAACACCGAAAGAACAATCCAAGCTTCTTAGTCCTCTTTCTATTGTGATGGAACCAAAACACCTAAGCTTGATTTTGGTTGATAAGAAACATTTCCCTCTGCGATTTTTGGGTGAATGTGCATTCTAACCACAAAAACACCAAATTTGAAATAAGCCCAATCAAAGCTTATTCGTCCTCTTTCTACGCATATGAAAGTGGAAAGACGGTGTGGTGTTATTTTGGTATCATTACACAATCTTTGCGATTTCTGGATCAATGTGCATTAACACCGAAGAACACGACATGAAATAAGAAAAATCCAACATTCTTCTTTCTATGTAGCTGGAACCCAAAACAACCTTTTTTGTTGTGTTTAGGCATGTTAAACTTCACTTTGCTATTTGTGGGCTTATTCGTCCTCTTTCTATTGTGATGGAACCAAAACACCTAAGCTTGATTTTGGTTGATAAGAAACATTTCACTCTGCGATTTTTGGGTGAATGTGCATTCTAACCACAAAAACACCAAATTTGAAATAAGCCCAATCAAAGCTTATTCGTCGTCTTTCTAATCATATGAAAGTGAAAAGACGGCGTTGTGTTATTTTGGTATCATTCCACACACTTTGCGAATTCGGTATCAATGTTCATTAACACCGAAGAACACGACATGAAATAAGTAAAATCCAACATTCTTCTTTCTATGTAGCTGGAACCCAAAACAACCTTTTTTGTTGTGTTTAGGCATGTTAAACTTCACTTTGCTATTTGTGGGCTTATTCGTCCTCTTTCTATTGTGATGGAACCAAAACACCTAAGCTTGATTTTGGTTGATAAGAAACATTTCACTCTGCGATTTTTGGGTGAATGTGCATTCTAACCACAAAAACACCAAATTTGAAATAAGCCCAATCAATGCTTATTCGTCTTCTTTCTACGCATATGAAAGTGAAAAGACGGTGTTGTGTTAATTTGGTATCATTCCACACACTTTGCGAATTCGGGGTCAATGTGCATTAACACCGAAGAACACAACATGAAATAAGTAAAATCCAAGATTCTTCTTTCTATGTAGCTGGAACCGAAAACAACCTGTTTTGTTTTGTTTAGGCTTGTTAAACTTCGCTTTGCTATTTGTGGGTGAATGAACACCGTAAGAACAATCCAAGCTTGTTAGTCCTCTTGCTATTGTGATGGAACCAAAACACCTAAGCTTGATTTTGGCTGTTAAGAAACATTTCACTCTGCGATTTTTGGGTGAATGTGCATTCTAACCACAAAAACACCAAATTTGAAAGAAGCCCAATCCAAGCTTATTCGTCATCTTTCTACGCATATGAAAGCGAAAAGACGGTGTGGTGTTATTTTGGTATCATTACACACACTTTGCGAATTCGGTGTCTATGTGCATTAAGACCGAAGAACACGACATGAAATAAGTAAAATCCAAGACTTCTTCTTTCTATGTAGCTGGAAACCAAAACAACCTGTTTTGTTTTTTTTAGGCTTGTTAAACTTCGCTTTGCTATTTGTGGGTGAATGAACACCGAAAGAACAATCCAAGCTTCTTAGTCCTCTTTCTATTGTGATGGAACCAAAACACCTAAGCTTGATTTTGGTTGATAAGAAACATTTCCCTCTGCGATTTTTGGGTGAATGTGCATTCTAACCACAAAAACACCAAATTTGAAATAAGCCCAATCAAAGCTTATTCGTCCTCTTTCTACGCATATGAAAGTGGAAAGACGGTGTGGTGTTATTTTGGTATCATTACACAATCTTTGCGATTTCTGGATCAATGTGCATTAACACCGAAGAACACGACATGAAATAAGCAAAATCCAACATTCTTCTTTCTATGTAGCTGGAACCCAAAACAACCTTTTTTGTTGTGTTTAGGCATGTTAAACTTCACTTTGCTATTTGTGGGCTTATTCGTCCTCTTTCTATTGTGATGGAACCAAAACACCTAAGCTTGATTTTGGTTGATAAGAAACATTTCACTCTGCGATTTTTGGGTGAATGTGCATTCTAACCACAAAAACACCAAATTTGAAAGAAGCCCAATCAAAGCTTATTCGTCGTCTTTCTAATCATATGAAAGTGAAAAGACGGCGTTGTGTTATTTTGGTATCATTCCACACACTTTGCGAATTCGGTATCAATGTTCATTAACACCGAAGAACACGACATGAAATAAGTAAAATCCAACATTCTTCTTTCTATGTAGCTGGAACCCAAAACAACCTTTTTTGTTGTGTTTAGGCATGTTAAACTTCACTTTGCTATTTGTGGGCTTATTCGTCCTCTTTCTATTGTGATGGAACCAAAACACCTAAGCTTGATTTTGGTTGATAAGAAACATTTCACTCTGCGATTTTTGGGTGAATGTGCATTCTAACCACAAAAACACCAAATTTGAAATAAGCCCAATCAATGCTTATTCGTCTTCTTTCTACGCATATGAAAGTGAAAAGACGGTGTTGTGTTAATTTGGTATCATTCCACACACTTTGCGAATTCGGGGTCAATGTGCATTAACACCGAAGAACACAACATGAAATAAGTAAAATCCAAGATTCTTCTTTCTATGTAGCTGGAACCGAAAACAACCTGTTTTGTTTTGTTTAGGCTTGTTAAACTTCGCTTTGCTATTTGTGGGTGAATGAACA
>NW_028112995.1:65000-67500 GCF_964234715.1 Podarcis melisellensis | reverse complement strand
GGATTGTTCTTGCGGTGTTCATTCACCCTAACCCTAACCCTAACCCTAACCCTAACCCTAACCCTAACCCTAACCCTAATCTTGGATTGTTCTTGTGGTGTTCATTCATCCTAACTCTAACCCTAACCCTAACACTAACACTAACCCTAACCCTAACCCTAACTCTAATCTTGGATTGTTCTTGCGGTGTTCATTCACCCTAACCCTAACCCTAACCCTAACCCTAACCCTAACCCTAAACCTAAACCTAAACCTAAACCATACCCTAACCCTAACCCTAACCCTAACCCTAAGCTTGGATTGTTCTTGCGGTGTTCATTCACCCTAACCCTAACCCTAACCCTAACCCTAACCCTAACCCTAACCCTAACCCTAACCCTAACCCTAATCTTGGATTGTTCTTGCGGTGTTCATTCACCCTAACCCTAACCCTAACCCTAACCCTAACCCTAACCCTAAACTTGGATTGTTCTTGTGGTGTTCATTCACCCTAACCCTAACCCTAACCCTAACCCTAACCCTAACCCTAACCCTAACCCTAACCCTAACCCTAACCCTAACCCTAACCCTAACCCTAATCTTGGATTGTTCTTGCGGTGTTCATTCACCCTAACCCTAACCCTAACACTAACCCTAATCTTGGATTGTTCTTGCGGTGTTCATTCATCCTAAGCCTAACCCTAACCCTAACCCTACCCCTAACCCTAACCCTAACCCTAACCCTAACCCTAACCCTAATCTTGGATTGTTCTTGCGGTGTTCATTCACCCTAACCCTAACCCTAACCCTAACCCTAACCCTAACCCTAACCCTAACGCTAACCCTAACCCTAACCCTCACCCTCACCCTAATCCTAACCCTAACCCTAACCCTAACCCTAACCCTAACCCTATTCTTGGATTGTTCTTGCGGTGTTCATTCATCCTAACCCTAACCCTAACCCTAACCCTAACCCTAACCCTAACCCTAACCCTAACCCTAACCCTAACCCTAACCCTAACCCTAACCCTAACCCTAACCCTAACCCTAACCCTATCCCTATCCCTAACCCTAACCCTAAACCTAAACCTAATCTTGGATTATTCTTGCGGTGTTCATTCACCCTAACCCTAACCCTAACCCTAACCCTAACCCTAACCCTAACCCTAACCCTAACCCTAACCCTAACCCAAACCCTAACCCTAACCCTAACCCTAACCCTAACCCTAACCCTAAGCTTGGTTTGTTCTTGCGGTGTTCATTCACCCTAACCCTAACCCTAACCCTAACCCTAACCCTAACCCTAACCCTAAACCTAAACCTAAACCTAAACCTAAACCTAAACCTAAACCTAAACCTAAACCTAAACCTAAACCTAAACCTAAACCATACCCTCACCCTAACCCTAACCCTAACCCTAACCCTAACCCTAACCCTAACCCTAACCCTAACCCTAACCCTAAGCTTGGATTGTTCTTGCTGTGTTCACTCACCCTAACCCTAACCCTAACCCTAACCCTAACCCTAATCTTGGATTGTTCTTGCGGTGTTCATTCACCCTAACTCTAACTCTAACCCTAACCCTAACCCTAACCCTAACCCTAACCCTAACCCTATCCCGAACCCGAACCCGAACCCTAACCCTAACCCTAAACCTAAACCTAAACCTAAACCTAAACCTAAACCTAAACCATACCCTCACCCTAACCCTAACCCTAACCCTAACCCTAACCCTAACCCTAACCCTAACCCTAAACCGAACCCGAACCCTAACCCTAACCCTAAACCTAAACCTAAACCTAAACCATACCCTCACCCTAACCCTAACCCTAACCCTAACCCTAACCCTAACCCTAACCCTAACCCTAACCCTAATCTTGGATTGTTCTTGTGGTGTTCATTAATCCTAACCCTAACCCTAACCCTAACCCTAACCCTAACCCTAAACCCTAACCCTAACCCTAACCCTAACCCTAACCCTAACCCTAATACTAACCCTAACCCTAATCTTGGATTGTTCTTGCGGTGTTCATTCACCCTAACCCTAACCCTAATCTTGGATTGTTCTTGTGGTGTTCATTCATCCTAACCCTAACCCTAACCCTAACCCTAACCCTAACCCTAACCCTAACCCTAATCTTGGATTGTTCTTGCGGTCTTCATTCACCCTAACCCTAACCCTAACCCTAACCCTAACCCTAACCCTAATCCTATTCTTGGATTGTTCTTGCGGTGTTCATTCATCCTAACCCTATCCCTATCCCTATCCCTAACCCTAACCCTAACCCTAACCCTAACCCTAACCCTAACCCTAACCCTAACCCTAACCCTAACCCTAACCCTAACCCTAATCTTGGATTGTTCTTGCGGTGTTCATTCACCCTAACCCTAACCCTAACCCTAACCCTAACCCTAACCCTAACCCTAACCCTAACCCTAACCCTAACCCTAACCCTAATCTTGGATTGTTCTTGTGGTGTTCATTCATCCTAACTCTAACCCTAACCCGAACCCTAACACT